>NW_028132361.1:0-20000 GCF_964374135.1 Grampus griseus | reverse complement strand
CGAAGCCTGACCCTCACCCGTCCCCTAATCCTAACCCGTACGCTGACACTAACCCGCGCCCTCACACGTACGCTCCCCCTAAAGCGTTGTCGTACCCTCACCTGGACCCTAAACCGTCCCCGTCCCCTAACCCTAACCCTAGCCCGAACCCTAACCCTAACCCTGCCCCGAAGCCTGACCCTCACCCGTCCCCTAATCCTAACCCGTACGCTGACACTAACCCGCGCCCTCACACGTACGCTCCCCCTAAAGCGTTGTCGTACCCTCACCTGGACCCTAACCCGTCCCCGTCCCCTAACCCTAACCCTAGCCCGAACCCTAACCCTAACCCTTCCCCGAAGCCTGACCCTCACCCGTCCCCTAATCCTAACCCGTACGCTGACACTAACCCGCGCCCTCACACGTACGCTCCCCCTAAAGCGTTGTCGTACCCTCACCTGGACCCTAAACCGTCCCCGTCCCCTAACCCTAACCCTAGCCCGAACCCTAACCCTAACCCTTCCCCGAAGCCTGACCCTCACCCGTCCCCTAATCCTAACCCGTACGCTGACACTAACCCACGCCCTCACACGTACGCTCCCCCTAAAGCGTTGTCGTACCCTCACCTGGACCCTAAACCGTCCCCGTCCCCTAACCCTAACCCTAGCCCGAACCCTAACCCTAACCCTGCCCCGAAGCCTGACCCTCACCCGTCCCCTAATCCTAACCCGTACGCTGACACTAACCCGCGCCCTCACACGTACGCTCCCCCTAAAGCGTTGTCGTACCCTCACCTGGACCCTAACCCGTCCCCGTCCCCTAACCCTAACCCTAGCCCGAACCCTAACCCTAACCCTGCCCCGAAGCCTGACCCTCACCCGTCCCCTAATCCTAACCCGTACGCTGACACTAACCCGCGCCCTCACACGTACGCTCCCCCTAAAGCGTTGTCGTACCCTCACCTGGACCCTAAACCGTCCCCGTCCCCTAACCCTAACCCTAGCCCGAACCCTAACCCTAACCCTTCCCCGAAGCCTGACCCTCACCCGTCCCCTAATCCTAACCCGTACGCTGACACTAACCCGCGCCCTCACACGTACGCTCCCCCTAAAGCGTTGTCGTACCCTCACCTGGACCCTAAACCGTCCCCGTCCCCTAACCCTAACCCTAGCCCGAACCCTAACCCTAACCCTTCCCCGAAGCCTGACCCTCACCCGTCCCCTAATCCTAACCCGTACGCTGACACTAACCCGCGCCCTCACACGTACGCTCCCCCTAAAGCGTTGTCGTACCCTCACCTGGACCCTAAACCGTCCCCGTCCCCTAACCCTAACCCTAGCCCGAAACCTAACCCTAACCCTAACCCTTCCCCGAAGCCTGACCCTCACCCGTCCCCTAATCCTAACCCGTACGCTGACACTAACCCGCGCCCTCACACGTACGCTCCCCCTAAAGCGTTGTCGTACCCTCACCTGGACCCTAACCCGTCCCCGTCCCCTAACCCTAACCCTAGCCCGAACCCTAACCCTAACCCTGCCCCGAAGCCTGACCCTCACCCGTCCCCTAATCCTAACCCGTACGCTGACACTAACCCGCGCCCTCACACGTACGCTCCCCCTAAAGGGTTGTCGTACCCTCACCTGGACCCTAAACCGTCCCCGTCCCCTAACCCTAACCCTAGCCCGAACCCTAACCCTAACCCTGCCCCGAAGCCTGACCCTCACCCGTCCCCTAATCCTAACCCGTACGCTGACACTAACCCGCGCCCTCACACGTACGCTCCCCCTAAAGGGTTGTCGTACCCTCACCTGGACCCTAAACCGTCCCCGTCCCCTAACCCTAACCCTAGCCCTAACCCTAACCCTAACCCTGCCCCGAAGCCTGACCCTCACCCGTCCCCTAATCCTAACCCGTACGCTGACACTAACCCGCGCCCTCACACGTACGCTCCCCCTAAAGCGTTGTCGTACCCTCACCTGGACCCTAAACCGTCCCCGTCCCCTAACCCTAACCCTAGCCCGAACCCTAACCCTAACCCTGCCCCGAAGCCTGACCCTCACCCGTCCCCTAATCCTAACCCGTACGCAAACACTAACCCGCGCCCTCACAAGTACGCTCTCCCTAAAGCGTTGTCGTACCCTCACCTGGACCCTAAACCGTCCCCGTCCCCTAAACCTAACCCTAGCCCGAACCCTAACCCTAACCCTTCCCCGAAGCCTGACCCTCACCCGTCCCCTAATCCTAACCCGTACGCTGACACTAACCCGCGCCCTCACACGTACGCTCCCCCTAAAGCGTTGTCGTACCCTCACCTGGACCCTAAACCGTCCCCGTCCCCTAACCCTAACCCTAGCCCGAACCCTAACCCTAACCCTTCCCCGAAGCCTGACCCTCACCCGTCCCCTAATCCTAACCCGTACGCTGACACTAACCCGCGCCCTCACACGTACGCTCCCCCTAAAGCGTTGTCGTACCCTCACCTGGACCCTAAACCGTCCCCGTCCCCTAACCCTAACCCTAGCCCGAACCCTAACCCTAACCCTTCCCCGAAGCCTGACCCTCACCCGTCCCCTAATCCTAACCCGTACGCTGACACTAACCCGCGCCCTCACACGTACGCTCCCCCTAAAGCGTTGTCGTACCCTCACCTGGACCCTAAACCGTCCCCGTCCCCTAACCCTAACCCTAGCCCGAACCCTAACCCTAACCCTTCCCCGAATCCTGACCCTCACCCGTCCCCTAATCCTAACCCGTACGCTGACACTAACCCGCGCCCTCACACGTACGCTCCCCCTAAAGCGTTGTCGTACCCTCACCTGGACCCTAAACCGTCCCCGTCCCCTAACCCTAACCCTAGCCCGAACCCTAACCCTAACCCTTCCCCGAATCCTGACCCTCACCCGTCCCCTAATCCTAACCCGTACGCTGACACTAACCCGCGCCCTCACACGTACGCTCCCCCTAAAGCGTTGTCGTACCCTCACCTGGACCCTAAACCGTCCCCGTCCCCTAACCCTAACCCTAGCCCGAACCCTAACCCTAGCCCGATCCCTAACCCTAACCCTTCCCCGAAGCCTGACCCTCACCCGTCCCCTAATCCTAACCCGTACGCTGACACTAACCCGCGCCCTCACACGTACGCTCCCCCTAAAGCGTTGTCGTACCCTCACCTGGACCCTAAACCGTCCCCGTCCCCTAACCCTAACCCTAGCCCGAACCCTAACCCTAACCCTTCCCCGAAGCCTGACCCTCACCCGTCCCCTAATCCTAACCCGTACGCTGACACTAACCCGCGCCCTCACACGTACGCTCCCCCTAAAGTGTTGTCGTACCCTCACCTGGACCCTAACCCGTCCCTGTCCCCTAACCCTAACCCTAGCCCGAACCCTAACCCTAACCCTTCCCCAAAGCCTGACCCTCACCCGTCCCCTAATCCTAACCCGTACGCTGACACTAACCCGCGCCCTCACACGTACGCTCCCCCTAAAGCGTTGTCGTACCCTCACCTGGACCCTAAACCGTCCCCGTCCCCTAACCCTAACCCTAGCCCGAACCCTAACCCTAACCCTTCCCCGAAGCCTGACCCTCACCCGTCCCCTAATCCTAACCCGTACGCTGACACTAACCCGCGCCCTCACACGTACGCTCCCCCTAAAGCGTTGTCGTACCCTCACCTGGACCCTAAACCGTCCCCGTCCCCTAACCCTAACCCTAGCCCGAACCCTAACCCTAACCCTTCCCCAAAGCCTGACCCTCACCCGTCCCCTAATCCTAACCCGTACGCTGACACTAACCCGCGCCCTCACACGTACGCTCCCCCTAAAGCGTTGTCGTACCCTCACCTGGACCCTAAACCGTCCCCGTCCCCTAACCCTAACCCTAGCCCGAACCCTAACCCTAACCCTTCCCCGAAGCCTGACCCTCACCCGTCCCCTAATCCTAACCCGTACGCTGACACTAACCCGCGCCCTCACACGTACGCTCCCCCTAAAGCGTTGTCGTACCCTCACCTGGACCCTAAACCGTCCCCGTCCCCTAACCCTAACCCTAGCCCGAACCCTAACCCTAACCCTTCCCCGAAGCCTGACCCTCACCCGTCCCCTAATCCTAACCCGTACGCTGACACTAACCCGCGCCCTCACACGTACGCTCCCCCTAAAGCGTTGTCGTACCCTCACCTGAACCCTAAACCGTCCCCGTCCCCTAACCCTAACCCTAGCCCGAACCCTAACCCTAACCCTTCCCCGAAGCCTGACCCTCACCCGTCCCCTAATCCTAACCCGTACGCTGACACTAACCCGCGCCCTCACACGTACGCTCCCCCTAAAGCGTTGTCGTACCCTCACCTGGACCCTAAACCGTCCCCGTCCCCAAACCCTAACCCTAGCCCGAACCCTAACCCTAACCCTTCCCCGAAGCCTGACCCTCACCCGTCCCCTAATTCTAACCCGTACGCTGACACTAACCCGCGCCCTCACACGTACGCTCCCCCTAAAGCGTTGTCGTACCCTCACCTGGACCCTAAACCGTCCCCGTCCCCTAACCCTAACCCTAGCCCGAACCCTAACCCTAACCCTGCCCCGAAGCCTGACCCTCACCCGTCCCCTAATCCTAACCCGTACGCTGACACTAACCCGCGCCCTCACACGTACGCTCCCCCTAAAGCGTTGTCGTACCCTCACCTGGACCCTAAACCGTCCCCGTCCCCTAACCCTAACCCTAGCCCGAACCCTATCCCTAACCCTTCCCCGAATCCTGACCCTCACCCGTCCCCTAATCCTAACCCGTACGCTGACACTAACCCGCGCCCTCACACGTACGCTCCCCCTAAAGCGTTGTCGTACCCTCACCTGGACCCTAAACCGTCCCCGTCCCCTAACCCTAACCCTAGCCCGAACCCTAACCCTAACCCTTCCCCGAATCCTGACCCTCACCCGTCCCCTAATCCTAACCCGTACGCTGACACTAACCCGCGCCCTCACACGTACGCTCCCCCTAAAGCGTTGTCGTACCCTCACCTGGACCCTAAACCGTCCCCGTCCCCTAACCCTAACCCTAGCCCGAACCCTAACCCTAGCCCGAACCCTAACCCTAACCCTTCCCCGAAGCCTGACCCTCACCCGTCCCCTAATCCTAACCCGTACGCTGACACTAACCCGCGCCCTCACACGTACGCTCCCCCTAAAGCGTTGTCGTACCCTCACCTGGAACCTAAACCGTCCCCGTCCCCTAACCCTAACCCTAGCCCGAACCCTAACCCTAACCCTTCCCCGAAGCCTGACCCTCACCCGTCCCCTAATCCTAACCCGTACGCTGACACTAACCCGCGCCCTCACACGTACGCTCCCCCTAAAGTGTTGTCGTACCCTCACCTGGACCCTAACCCGTCCCCGTCCCCTAACCCTAACCCTAGCCCGAACCCTAACCCTAACCCTTCCCCAAAGCCTGACCCTCACCCGTCCCCTAATCCTAACCCGTACGCTGACACTAACCCGCGCCCTCACACGTACGCTCCCCCTAAAGCGTTGTCGTACCCTCACCTGGACCCTAACCCGTCCCCGTCCCCTAACCCTAACCCTAGCCCGAACCCTAACCCTAACCCTTCCCCAAAGCCTGACCCTCAACCGTCCCCTAATCCTAACCCGTACGCTGACACTAACCCGTGCCCTCACACGTACGCTCCCCCTAAAGCGTTGTCGTACCCTCACCTGGACCCTAAACCGTCCCCGTCCCCTAACCCTAACCCTAGCCCGAACCCTAACCCTAAACCTTCCCCGAAGCCTGACCCTCACCCGTCCCCTAATCCTAACCCGTACGCTGACACTAACCCGCGCCCTCACACGTACGCTCCCCCTAAAGCGTTGTCGTACCCTCACCTGGACCCTAAACCGTCCCCGTCCCCTAACCCTAACCCTAGCCCGAACCCTAACCCTAACCCTTCCCCGAAGCCTGACCCTCACCCGTCCCCTAATCCTAACCCGTACGCTGACACTAACCCGCGCCCTCACACGTACGCTCCCCCTAAAGCGTTGTCGTACCCTCACCTGGACCCTAAACCGTCCCCGTCCCCTAACCCTAACCCTAGCCCGAACCCTAACCCTAACCCTTCCCCGAAGCCTGACCCTCACCCGTCCCCTAATCCTAACCCGTACGCTGACACTAACCCGCGCCCTCACACGTACGCTCCCCCTAAAGCGTTGTCGTACCCTCACCTGGACCCTAAACCGTCCCCGTCCCCTAACCCTAACCCTAGCCCGAACCCTAACACTAACCCTTCCCCGAAGCCTGACCCTCACCCGTCCCCTAATCCTAACCCGTACGCTGACACTAACCCGCGCCCTCACACGTACGCTCCCCCTAAAGCGTTGTCGTACCCTCACCTGGACCCTAAACCGTCCCCGTCCCCTAACCCTAACCCTAGCCCGAACCCTAACCCTAACCCTTCCCCGAAGCCTGACCCTCACCCGTCCCCTAATTCTAACCCGTACGCTGACACTAACCCGCGCCCTCACACGTACGCTCCCCCTAAAGCGTTGTCGTACCCTCACCTGGACCCTAAACCGTCCCCGTCCCCTAACCCTAACCCTAGCCCGAACCCTAACCCTAACCCTGCCCCGAAGCCTGACCCTCACCCGTCCCCTAATCCTAACCCGTACGCTGACACTAACCCGCGCCCTCACACGTACGCTCCCCCTAAAGCGTTGTCGTACCCTCACCTGGACCCTAAACCGTCCCCATCCCCTAACCCTAACCCTAGCCCGAACCCTAACCCTAACCCTTCCCCGAATCCTGACCCTCACCCGTCCCCTAATCCTAACCCGTACGCTGACACTAACCCGCGCCCTCACACGTACGCTCCCCCTAAAGCGTTGTCGTACCCTCACCTGGACCCTAAACCGTCCCCGTCCCCTAACCCTAACCCTAGCCCGAACCCTAACCCTAACCCTTCCCCGAATCCTGACCCTCACCCGTCCCCTAATCCTAACCCGTACGCTGACACTAACCCGCGCCCTCACACGTACGCTCCCCCTAAAGCGTTGTCGTACCCTCACCTGGACCCTAAACCGTCCCCGTCCCCTAACCCTAACCCTAGCCCGAACCCTAACCCTAGCCCGAACCCTAACCCTAACCCTTCCCCGAAGCCTGACCCTCACCCGTCCCCTAATCCTAACCCGTACGCTGACACTAACCCGCGCCCTCACACGTACGCTCCCCCTAAAGCGTTGTCGTACCCTCACCTGGACCCTAAACCGTCCCCGTCCCCTAACCCTAACCCTAGCCCGAACCCTAACCCTAACCCTTCCCCGAAGCCTGACCCTCACCCGTCCCCTAATCCTAACCCGTACGCTGACACTAACCCGCGCCCTCACACGTACGCTCCCCCTAAAGCGTTGTCGTACCCTCACCTGGACCCTAACCCGTCCCCGTCCCCTAACCCTAACCCTAGCCCGAACCCTAACCCTAAACCTTCCCCAAAGCCTGACCCTCACCCGTCCCCTAATCCTAACCCGTACGCTGACACTAACCCGCGCCCTCACACGTACGCTCCCCCTAAAGCGTTGTCGTACCCTCACCTGGACCCTAACCCGTCCCCGTCCCCTAACCCTAACCCTAGCCCGAACCCTAACCCTAACACTTCCCCAAAGCCTGACCCTCACCCGTCCCCTAATCCTAACCCGTACGCTGACACTAACCCGTGCCCTCACACGTACGCTCCCCCTAAAGCGTTGTCGTACCCTCACCTGGACCCTAAACCGTCCCCGTCCCCTAACCCTAACCCTAGCCCGAACCCTAACCCTAACCCTTCCCCGAAGCCTGACCCTCACCCGTCCCCTAATCCTAACCCGTACGCTGACACTAACCCACGCCCTCACACGTACGCTCCCCCTAAAGCGTTGTCGTACCCTCACCTGGACCCTAAACCGTCCCCGTCCCCTAACCCTAACCCTAGCCTGAACCCTAACCCTAACCCTTCCCCGAAGCCTGACCCTCACCCGTCCCCTAATCCTAACCCGTACGCTGACACTAACCCGCGCCCTCACACGTACGCTCCCCCTAAAGCGTTGTCGTACCCTCACCTGGACCCTAAACCGTCCCCGTCCCCTAACCCTAACCCTAGCCCGAACCCTAACCCTAACCCTTCCCCGAAGCCTGACCCTCACCCGTCCCTTAATCCTAACCCGTACGCTGACACTAACCCGCGCCCTCACACGTACGCTCCCCCTAAAGCGTTGTCGTACCCTCACCTGGACCCTAAACCGTCCCCGTCCCCTAACCCTAACCCTAGCCCGAACCCTAACCCTAACCCTTCCCCAAAGCCTGACCGTCACCCGTCCCCTAATCCTAACCCGTACGCTGACACTAACCCGTGCCCTCACACGTACGCTCCCCCTAAAGCGTTGTCGTACCCTCACCTGGACCCTAAACCGTCCCCGTCCCCTAACCCTAACCCTAGCCCGAACCCTAACCCTAACCCTTCCCTGAAGCCTGACCCTCACCCGTCCCCTAATCCTAACCCGTACGCTGACACTAACCCGCGCCCTCACACGTACGCTCCCCCTAAAGCGTTGTCGTACCCTCACCTGGACCCTAAACCGTCCCCGTCCCCTAACCCTAACCCTAGCCCGAACCCTAACCCTAACCCTTCCCCGAAGCCTGACCCTCACCCGTCCCCTAATTCTAACCCGTACGCTGACACTAACCCGCGCCCTCACACGTACGCTCCCCCTAAAGCGTTGTCGTACCCTCACCTGGACCCTAAACCGTCCCCGTCCCCTAACCCTAACCCTAGCCCGAACCCTAACCCTAACCCTGCCCCGAAGCCTGACCCTCACCCGTCCCCTAATCCTAACCCGTACGCTGACACTAACCCGCGCCCTCACACGTACGCTCCCCCTAAAGCGTTGTCGTACCCTCACCTGGACCCTAAACCGTCCCCGTCCCCTAACCCTAACCCTAGCCCGAACCCTAACCCTAACCCTTCCCCGAAGCCTGACCCTCACCCGTCCCCTAATCCTAACCCGTACGCTGACACTAACCCGCGCCCTCACACGTACGCTCCCCCTAAAGCGTTGTCGTACCCTCACCTGGAACCTAAACCGTCCCCGTCCCCTAACCCTAACCCTAGCCCGAACCCTAACCCTAACCCTTCCCCGAAGCCTGACCCTCACCCGTCCCCTAATCCTAACCCGTACGCTGACACTAACCCGCGCCCTCACACTTACGCTCCCCCTAAAGCGTTGTCGTACCCTCACCTGGACCCTAAACCGTCCCCGTCCCCTAACCCTAACCCTAGCCCGAACCCTAACACTAACCCTTCCCCGAAGCCTGACCCTCACCCGTCCCCTAATCCTAACCCGTACGCTGACACTAACCCGCGCCCTCACACGTACGCTCCCCCTAAAGCGTTGTCGTACCCTCACCTGGACCCTAACCCGTCCCCGTCCCCTAAACCTAACCCTAGCCCGAACCCTAACCCTAACCCTGCCCCGAAGCCTGACCCTCACCCGTCCCCTAATCCTAACCCGTACGCTGACACTAACCCGCGCCCTCACACGTACGCTCCCCCTAAAGGGTTGTCGTACCCTCACCTGGACCCTAAACCGTCCCCGTCCGCTAACCCTAACCCTAGCCCGAACCCTAACCCTAACCCTTCCCCGAAGCCTGACCCTCACCCGTCCCCTAATTCTAACCCGTACACTGACACTAACCCGCGCCCTCACACGTACGCTCCCCCTAAAGCGTTGTCGTACCCTCACCTGGACCCTAAACCGTCCCCGTCCCCTAACCCTAACCCTAGCCCGAACCCTAACCCTAACCCTGCCCCGAAGCCTGACCCTCACCCGTCCCCTAATCCTAACCCGTACGCTGACACTAACCCGCGCCCTCACACGTACGCTCCCCCTAAAGCGTTGTCGTACCCTCACCTGGACCCTAAACCGTCCCCGTCCCCTAACCCTAACCCTAGCCCGAACCCTAACCCTAACCCTTCCCCGAAGCCTGACCCTCACCCGTCCCCTAATCCTAACCCGTACGCTGACACTAACCCGCGCCCTCACACGTACGCTCCCCCTAAAGCGTTGTCGTACCCTCACCTGGACCCTAAACCGTCCCCGTCCCCTAACCCTAACCCTAGCCCGAACCCTAAACCTAACCCTGCCCCGAAGCCTGACCCTCACCCGTCCCCTAATCCTAACCCGTACGCAAACACTAACCCGCGCCCTCACACGTACGCTCCCCCTAAAGCGTTGTCGTACCCTCACCTGGACCCTAAACCGTCCCCGTCCCCTAAACCTAACCCTAGCCCGAACCCTAACCCTAACCCTTCCCCGAAGCCTGACCCTCACCCGTCCCCTAATCCTAACCCGTACGCTGACACTAACCCGCGCCCTCACACGTACGCTCCCCCTAAAGCGTTGTCGTACCCTCACCTGGACCCTAAACCGTCCCCGTCCCCTAACCCTAACCCTAGCCCGAACCCTAACCCTAACCCTTCCCCGAAGCCTGACCCTCACCCGTCCCCTAATCCTAACCCGTACGCTGACACTAACCCGCGCCCTCACACGTACGCTCCCCCTAAAGCGTTGTCGTACCCTCACCTTGACCCTAAACCGTCCCCGTCCCCTAACCCTAACCCTAGCCCGAACCCTAACCCTAACCCTTCCCCGAAGCCTGACCCTCACCCGTCCCCTAATCCTAACCCGTACGCTGACACTAACCCGCGCCCTCACACGTACGCTCCCCCTAAAGCGTTGTCGTACACTCACCTGGACCCTAAACCGTCCCCGTCCCCTAACCCTAACCCTAGCCCGAACCCTAACCCTAACCCTTCCCCGAAGCCTGACCCTCACCCGTCCCCTAATCCTAACCCGTACGCTGACACTAACCCGCGCCCTCACACGTACGCTCCCCCTAAAGCGTTGTCGTACCCTCACCTGGACCCTAAACCGTCCCCGTCCCCTAACCCTAACCCTAGCCCGAACCCTAACCCTAACCCTTCCCCGAATCCTGACCCTCATCCGTCCCCTAATCCTAACCCGTACGCTGACACTAACCCGCGCCCTCACACGTACGCTCCCCCTAAAGCGTTGTCGTACCCTCACCTGGACCCTAAACCGTCCCCGTCCCCTAACCCTAACCCTAGCCCGAACCCTAACCCTAACCCTTCCCCGAATCCTGACCCTCACCCGTCCCCTAATCCTAACCCGTACGCTGACACTAATCCGCGCCCTCACACGTACGCTCCCCCTAAAGCGTTGTCGTACCCTCACCTGGACCCTAAACCGTCCCCGTCCCCTAACCCTAACCCTAGCCCGAACCCTAACCCTAGCCCGATCCCTAACCCTAACCCTTCCCCGAAGCCTGACCCTCACCCGTCCCCTAATCCTAACCCGTACGCTGACACTAACCCGCGCCCCCACACGTACGCTCCCCCTAAAGCGTTGTCGTACCCTCACCTGGACCCTAAACCGTCCCCGTCCCCTAACCCTAACCCTAGCCCGAACCCTAACCCTAACCCTTCCCCGAAGCCTGACCCTCACCCGTCCCCTAATCCTAACCCGTACGCTGACACTAACCCGCGCCCTCACACGTACGCTCCCCCTAAAGTGTTGTCGTACCCTCACCTGGACCCTAACCCGTCCCTGTCCCCTAACCCTAACCCTAGCCCGAACCCTAACCCTAACCCTTCCCCAAAGCCTGACCCTCACCCGTCCCCTAATCCTAACCCGTACGCTGACACTAACCCGCGCCCTCACACGTACGCTCCCCCTAAAGCGTTGTCGTACCCTCACCTGGACCCTAACCCGTCCCCGTCCCCTAACCCTAACCCTAGCCCGAACCCTAACCCTAACCCTTCCCCAAAGCCTGACCCTCACCCGTCCCCTAATCCTAACCCGTACGCTGACACTAACCCGCGCCCTCACACGTACGCTCCCCCTAAAGCGTTGTCGTACCCTCACCTGGACCCTAAACCGTCCCCGTCCCCTAACCCTAACCCTAGCCCGAACCCTAACCCTAACCCTTCCCCGAAGCCTGACCCTCACCCGTCCCCTAATCCTAACCCGTACGCTGACACTAACCCGCGCCCTCACACGTACGCTCCCCCTAAAGCGTTGTCGTACCCTCACCTGGACCCTAAACCGTCGCCGTCCCCTAACCCTAACCCTAGCCCGAACCCTAACCCTAACCCTTCCCCAAAGCCTGACCCTCACCCGTCCCCTAATCCTAACCCGTACGCTGACACTAACCCGCGCCCTCACACATACGCTCCCCCTAAAGCGTTGTCGTACCCACACCTGGACCCTAAACCGTCCCCATCCCCTAACCCTAAACCTAGCCCGAACCCTAACCCTAACCCTTCCCCGAAGCCTGACCCTCACCCGTCCCCTAATCCTAACCCGTACGCTGACACTAACCCGCGCCCTCACACGTACGCTCCCCCTAAAGCGTTGTCGTACCCTCACCTGGACCCTAAACCGTCCCCGTCCCCTAACCCTAACCCTAGCCCGAACCCTAACCCTAACCCTTCCCCGAAGCCTGACCCTCACCCGTCCCCTAATCCTAACCCGTACGCTGACACTAACCCGCGCCCTCACACGTACGCTCCCCCTAAAGCGTTGTCGTACCCTCACCTGGACCCTAAACCGTCCCCGTCCCCTAACCCTAACCCTAGCCCGAACCCTAACCCTAACCCTTCCCCAAAGCCTGACCCTCACCCGTCCCCTAATCCTAACCCGTACGCTGACACTAACCCGCGCCCTCACACGTACGCTCCCCCTAAAGCGTTGTCGTACCCTCACCTGGACCCTAAACCGTCCCCGTCCCCTAACCCTAACCCTAGCCCGAACCCTAACCCTAACCCTTCCCCGAAGCCTGACCCTCACCCGTCCCCTAATCCTAACCCGTACGCTGACACTAACCCGCGCCCTCACACGTACGCTCCCCCTAAAGCGTTGTCGTACCCTCACCTGGACCCTAAACCGTCCCCGTCCCCTAACCCTAACCCTAGCCCGAACCCTAACCCTAACCCTTCCCCGAAGCCTGACCCTCACCCGTCCCCTAATTCTAACCCGTACGCTGACACTAACCCGCGCCCTCACACGTACGCTCCCCCTAAAGCGTTGTCGTACCCTCACCTGGACCCTAAACCGTCCCCGTCCCCTAACCCTAACCCTAGCCCGAACCCTAACCCTAACCCTGCCCCGAAGCCTGACCCTCACCCGTCCCCTAATCCTAACCCGTACGCTGACACTAACCCGCGCCCTCACACGTACGCTCCCCCTAAAGCGTTGTCGTACCCTCACCTGGACCCTAAACCGTCCCCGTCCCCTAACCCTAACCCTAGCCCGAACCCTAACCCTAACCCTTCCCCGAATCCTGACCCTCACCCGTCCCCTAATCCTAACCCGTACGCTGACACTAACCCGCGCCCTCACACGTACGCTCCCCCTAAAGCGTTGTCGTACCCTCACCTGGACCCTAAACCGTCCCCGTCCCCTAACCCTAACCCTAGCCCGAACCCTAACCCTAACCCTTCCCCGAATCCTGACCCTCACCCGTCCCCTAATCCTAACCCGTACGCTGACACTAACCCGCGCCCTCACACGTACGCTCCCCCTAAAGCGTTGTCGTACCCTCACCTGGACCCTAAACCGTCCCCGTCCCCTAACCCTAACCCTAGCCCGAACCCTAACCCTAGCCCGAACCCTAACCCTAACCCTTCCCCGAAGCCTGACCCTCACCCGTCCCCTAATCCTAACCCGTACGCTGACACTAACCCGCGCCCTCACACGTACGCTCCCCCTAAAGCGTTGTCGTACCCTCACCTGGACCCTAAACCGTCCCCGTCCCCTAACCCTAACCCTAGCCCGAACCCTAACCCTAACCCTTCCCCGAAGCCTGACCCTCACCCGTCCCCTAATCCTAACCCGTACGCTGACACTAACCCGCGCCCTCACACGTACGCTCCCCCTAAAGTGTTGTCGTACCCTCACCTGGACCCTAACCCGTCCCCGTCCCCTAACCCTAACCCTAGCCCGAACCCTAACCCTAACCCTTCCCCAAAGCCTGACCCTCACCCGTCCCCTAATCCTAACCCGTACGCTGACACTAACCCGCGCCCTCACACGTACGCTCCACCTAAAGCGTTGACGTACCCTCACCTGGACCCTAACCCGTCCCCGTCCCCTAACCCTAACCCTAGCCCGAACCCTAACCCTAACCCTTCCCCAAAGCCTGACCCTCACCCGTCCCCTAATCCTAACCCGTACGCTGACACTAACACGTGCCCTCACACGTACGCTCCCCCTAAAGCGTTGTCGTACCCTCACCTGGACCCTAAACCGTCCCCGTCCCCTAACCCTAACCCTAGCCCGAACCCTAACCTTAAACCTTCCCCGAAGCCTGACCCTCACCCGTCCCCTAATCCTAACCCGTACGCTGACACTAACCCACGCCCTCACACGTACGCTCCCCCTAAAGCGTTGTCGTACCCTCACCTGGACCCTAAACCGTCCCCGTCCCCTAACCCTAACCCTAGCCCGAACCCTAACCCTAACCCTTCCCCGAAGCCTGACCCTCACCCGTCCCCTAATCCTAACCCGTACGCTGACACTAACCCGCGCCCTCACACGTACGCTCCCCCTAAAGCGTTGTCGTACCCTCACCTGGACCCTAAACCGTCCCCGTCCCCTAACCCTAACCCTAGCCCGAACCCTAACCCTAACCCTTCCCCGAAGCCTGACCCTCACCCGTCCCCTAATCCTAACCCGTACGCTGACACTAACCCGCGCCCTCACACGTACGCTCCCCCTAAAGCGTTGTCGTACCCTCACCTGGACCCTAAACCGTCCCCGTCCCCTAACCCTAACCCTAGCCCGAACCCTAACACTAACCCTTCCCCGAAGCCTGACCCTCACCCGTCCCCTAATCCTAACCCGTACGCTGACACTAACGCGCGCCCTCACACGTACGCTCCCCCTAAAGCGTTGTCGTACCCTCACCTGGACCCTAAACCGTCCCCGTCCCCTAACCCTAACCCTAGCCCGAACCCTAACCCTAACCCTTCCCCGAAGCCTGACCCTCACCCGTCCCCTAATTCTAACCCGTACGCTGACACTAACCCGCGCCCTCACACGTACGCTCCCCCTAAAGCGTTGTCGTACCCTCACCTGGACCCTAAACCGTCCCCGTCCCCTAACCCTAACCCTAGCCCGAACCCTAACCCTAACCCTGCCCCGAAGCCTGACCCTCACCCGTCCCCTAATCCTAACCCGTACGCTGACACTAACCCGCGCCCTCACACGTACGCTCCCCCTAAAGCGTTGTCGTACCCTCACCTGGACCCTAAACCGTCCCCGTCCCCTAACCCTAACCCTAGCCCGAACCCTAACCCTAACCCTTCCCCGAATCCTGACCCTCACCCGTCCCCTAATCCTAACCCGTACGCTGACACTAACCCGCGCCCTCACACGTACGCTCCCCCTAAAGCGTTGTCGTACCCTCACCTGGACCCTAAACCGTCCCCGTCCCCTAACCCTAACCCTAGCCCGAACCCTAACCCTAACCCTTCCCCGAATCCTGACCCTCACCCGTCCCCTAATCCTAACCCGTACGCTGACACTAACCCGCGCCCTCACACGTACGCTCCCCCTAAAGCGTTGTCGTACCCTCACCTGGACCCTAAACCGTCCCCGTCCCCTAACCCTAACCCTAGCCCGAACCCTAACCCTAGCCCGAACCCTAAGCCTAACCCTTCCCCGAAGCCTGACCCTCACCCGTCCCCTAATCCTAACCCGTACGCTGACACTAACCCGCGCCCTCACACGTACGCTCCCCCTAAAGCGTTGTCGTACCCTCACCTGGACCCTAAACCGTCCCCGTCCCCTAACCCTAACCCTAGCCCGAACCCTAACCCTAACCCTTTCCCGAAGCCTGACCCTCACCCGTCCCCTAATCCTAACCCGTACGCTGACACTAACCCGCGCCCTCACACGTACGCTCCCCCTAAAGTGTTGTCGTACCCTCACCTGGACCCTAACCCGTCCCCGTCCCCTAACCCTAACCCTAGCCCGAACCCTAACCCTAAACCTTCCCCAAAGCCTGACCCTCACCCGTCCCCTAATCCTAACCCGTACGCTGACACTAACCCGCGCCCTCACACGTACGCTCCCCCTAAAGCGTTGTCGTACCCTCACCTGGACCCTAACCCGTCCCCGTCCCCTAACCCTAACCCTAGCCCGAACCCTAACCCTAACCCTTCCCCAAAGCCTGACCCTCACCCGTCCCCTAATCCTAACCCGTACGCTGACACTAACCCGTGCCCTCACACGTACGCTCCCCCTAAAGCGTTGTCGTACCCTCACCTGGACCCTAAACCGTCCCCGTCCCCTAACCCTAACCCTAGCCCGAACCCTAACCCTAACCCTTCCCCGAAGCCTGACCCTCACCAGTCCCCTAATCCTAACCCGTACGCTGACACTAACCCACGCCCTCACACGTACGCTCCCCCTAAAGCGTTGTCGTACCCTCACCTGGACCCTAAACCGTCCCCGTCCCCTAACCCTAACCCTAGCCCGAACCCTAACCCTAACCCTTCCCCGAAGCCTGACCCTCACCCGTCCCCTAATCCTAACCCGTACGCTGACACTAACCCGCGCCCTCACACGTACGCTCCCCCTAAAGCGTTGTCGTACCCTCACCTGGACCCTAAACCGTCCCCGTCCCCTAACCCTAACCCTAGCCCGAACCCTAACCCTAACCCTTCCCCGAAGCCTGACCCTCACCCGTCCCCTAATCCTAACCCGTACGCTGACACTAACCCGCGCCCTCACACGTACGCTCCCCCTAAAGCGTTGTCGTACCCTCACCTGGACCCTAAACCGTCCCCGTCCCCTAACCCTAACCCTAGCCCGAACCCTAACCCTAACCCTTCCCCAAAGCCTGACCGTCACCCGTCCCCTAATCCTAACCCGTACGCTGACACTAACCCGCGCCCTCACACGTACGCTCCCCCTAAAGCGTTGTCGTACCCTCACCTGGACCCTAAACCGTCCCCGTCCCCTAACCCTAACCCTAGCCCGAACCCTAACCCTAACCCTTCCCTGAAGCCTGACCCTCACCCGTCCCCTAATCCTAACCCGTACGCTGACACTAACCCGCGCCCTCACACGTACGCTCCCCCTAAAGCGTTGTCGTACCCTCACCTGGACCCTAAACCGTCCCCGTCCCCTAACCCTAACCCTAGCCCAAACCCTAACCCTAACCCTTCCCCGAAGCCTGACCCTCACCCGTCCCCTAATTCTAACCCGTACGCTGACACTAACCCGCGCCCTCACACGTACGCTCCCCCTAAAGCGTTGTCGTACCCTCACCTGGACCCTAAACCGTCCCCGTCCCCTAACCCTAACCCTAGCCCGAACCCTAACCCTAACCCTGCCCCGAAGCCTGACCCTCACCCGTCCCCTAATCCTAACCCGTACGCTGACACTAACCCGCGCCCTCACACGTACGCTCCCCCTAAAGCGTTGTCGTACCCTCACCTGGAACCTAAACCGTCCCCGTCCCCTAACCCTAACCCTAGCCCGAACCCTAACCCTAACCCTTCCCCGAAGCCTGACCCTCACCCGTCCCCTAATCCTAACCCGTACGCTGACACTAACCCGCGCCCTCACACGTACGCTCCCCCTAAAGCGTTGTCGTACCCTCACCTGGACCCTAAACCGTCCCCGTCCCCTAACCCTAACCCTAGCCCGAACCCTAACCCTAACCCTGCCCCGAAGCCTGACCCTCACCCGTCCCCTAATCCTAACCCGTACGCTGACACTAACCCGCGCCCTCACACGTACGCTCCCCCTAAAGCGTTGTCGTACCCTCACCTGGAACCTAAACCGTCCCCGTCCCCTAACCCTAACCCTAGCCCGAACCCTAACCCTAACCCTTCCCCGAAGCCTGACCCTCACCCGTCCCCTAATCCTAACCCGTACGCTGACACTAACCCGCGCCCTCACACTTACGCTCCCCCTAAAGCGTTGTCGTACCCTCACCTGGACCCTAAACCGTCCCCGTCCCCTAACCCTAACCCTAGCCCGAACCCTAACACTAACCCTTCCCCGAAGCCTGACCCTCACCCGTCCCCTAATCCTAACCCGTACGCTGACACTAACCCGCGCCCTCACACGTACGCTCCCCCTAAAGCGTTGTCGTACCCTCACCTGGACCCTAAACCGTCCCCGTCCCCTAACCCTAACCCTAGCCCGAACCCTAACCCTAACACTTCCCCGAAGCCTGACCCTCACCCGTCCCCTAATCCTAACCCGTACGCTGACACTAACCCGCGCCCTCACACGTACGCTCCCCCTAAAACGTTGTCGTACCCTCACCTGGACCCTAAACCGTCCCCGTCCCCTAACCCTAACCCTAGCCCGAACCCTAACCCTAACCCTGCCCCGAAGCCTGACCCTCACCCGTCCCCTAATCCTAACCCGTACGCTGACACTAACCCGCGCCCTCACACGTACGCTCCCCCTAAAGCGTTGTCGTACCCTCACCTGGACCCTAAACCGTCCCTGTCCCCTAACCCTAACCCTAGCCCGAACCCTAACCCTAACCCTTCCCCGAAGCCTGACCCTCACCCGTCCCCTAATCCTAACCCGTACGCTGACACTAACCCGCGCCCTCACACGTATGCTCCCCCTAAAGCGTTGTCGTACCCTCACCTGGACCCTAAACCGTCCCCGTCCCCTAACCCTAACCCTAGCCCGAACCCTAACCCTAAACCTTCCCCGAAGCCTGACCCTCACCCGTCCCCTAATCCTAACCCGTACGCTGACACTAACCTGCGCCCTCACACGTACGCTCCCCCTAAAGCGTTGTCGTACCCTCACCTGGACCCTAAACCGTCCCCGTCCCCTAAACCTAACCCTAGCCCGAACCCTAACCCTAACCCTGCCCCGAAGCCTGACCCACACCCGTCCCCTAATCCTAACCCGTACGCTGACACTAACCCGCGCCCTCACACGTACGCTCCCCCTAAAGCGTTGTCGTACCCTCACCTGGACCCTAAACCGTCCCCGTCCCCTAACCCTAACCCTAGCCCGAACCCTAACCCTAACCCTTCCCCGAAGCCTGACCCTCACCCGTCCCCTAATCCTAACCCGTACGCTGACACTAACCCGCGCCCTCACACGTACGCTCCCCCTAAAGCGTTGTCGTACCCTCACCTGGACCCTAAACCGTCCCCATCCCCTAACCCTAACCCTAGCCCGAACCCTAACCCTAACCCTTCCCCGAAGCCTGACCCTCACCCGTCCCCTAATTCTAACCCGTACGCTGACACTAACCCGCGCCCTCACACGTACGCTCCCCCTAAAGCGTTGTCGTACCCTCACCTGGACCCTAAACCGTCCCCGTCCCCTAACCCTAACCCTAGCCCGAACCCTAACCCTAACCCTGCCCCGAAGCCTGACCCTCACCCGTCCCCTAATCCTAACCCGTACGCTGACACTAACCCGCGCCCTCACACGTACGCTCCCCCTAAAGCGTTGTCGTACCCTCACCTGGACCCTAAACCGTCCCCGTCCCCTAACCCTAACCCTAGCCCTAACCCTAACCCTAACCCTTCCCCGAATCCTGACCCTCACCCGTCCCCTAATCCTAACCCGTACGCTGACACTAACCCGCGCCCTCACACGTACGCTCCCCTAAAGCGTTGTCGTACCCTCACCTGGACCCTAAACCGTCCCCGTCCCCTAACCCTAACCCTAGCCCGAACCCTAACCCTAACCCTGCCCCGAAGCCTGACCCTCACCCGTCCCTAATCCTAACCCGTACGCTGACACTAACCCGCGCCCTCACACCCCTAAACCGTCCCCGTCCCCTAACCCTAACCCTAGCCCGAACCCTAACCCTAACCTTCCCCGAATCCTGACCCTCACCCGTCCCCTAATCCTAACCCGTAAAGCGTTGTCGTACCCTCACCTGGACCCTAAACCGTCCCCGTCCCCTAACCCTAACCCTAGCCC
>NW_028132362.1:0-23576 GCF_964374135.1 Grampus griseus | reverse complement strand
ACAATTCTTCTGCCGGCGAGCTCCAGAGCGCTCCTGCTGAAGCTCCCAGCAAGGAACTGAGAGCAGCAGGCCTCACACGAGTCCACTCAGACTTCTTCTGTCACGAGTCAACTCAGACTTCTTATGGGAGGCCTTCCGGCAGCAAAGAGAAGGTGCGCGCGAGGAGTGTGCCTCAGGCAGCTTAGGACCCGCCACTGTCTCGTCTACCACGGAGGGGAACCAGGTTTGGCCAGGGTCGCCCAGCTTCATACCTGAGCTCCTACAGGTATCCTCAGCGGTTTCTGATTACCTCAAGGAAACACAACGGGAGGAACAGGGCCCTTCCGTGGAGGCCCTTTTGGGCACAGGGACCTCTGCGTGGGATCTACTGGGTAAGTATGGCAGTACCTCAGGTAGGCCTCAGTGACCAAGGCTCTCCGGCTCACGCCTAGCTGTGTAAAGCCGTGTGGCGAACGTACGTACTGCTCCTCAGGCTGGGCCCACAGCCTAGCTTTCGCTTCTGTGAGAGTGCTGTCCCGAGTCTCTTCCTGGAGCCAGTCGTCAGCGCGGTGTCTTTTGGCACTGCACTTCTCTCTCAGTCAAGGAGGCCGTGCGACTGACTGGCAAAGGGAGTCCGCCCAGCGCTGCTTTCGCCAGTCTCTCTGACGACTGGGCCACTCTACCTGGGCAACCCAGAGAGGAGTACACTGCCCTAGCTATGAATGTGAAGAGCTGTCTCCAGGGGCCTGCTTACGCTAAGGTTCCTCAGAAGCCAGAGGCCGCCGTTCCGGCACGGAGAGAGGTCATCCTGCGAAACTGGTGAATGGGCTCCTACCCTGTGTGTCCCCAGGGGCGTCGCAGGGTTAAGGCACTCCGTGGTGGAGTATGGCCTCATTGGAGACCCCTGCACACCCAAGTCCCCTGACGTGAAACACTGGAACTTCACCTTGAGGCCCGAGCTCACCTTTCGTTCGGCCGGAGCCGAACCTGGGGAGCCGTGGGAGGAGTTCCTAGAAAGGGATTGCCAGCACGGTTTTCGCTTTGGGAGAACACGCAGCCTCGGCCCACAACGACAGTCCTGCCGTGCAGAGACGTCGGGCCGCTAGTGCTGTTCCAGGCAGCTGTGAAGCCAAGCGCAAGGCGCCTGCAAACGGGGAGAAAGCGTCCTCTCCCCTCCGCGTCCCACGTTCAAGCTGAATGACGCAGCATGTTTCTCGGAAGGCTCTGCCGAGCTATCTAGTACAAGGGAGAGAGTGCCTGCCTCTGCCGAGAAAGGTTTTGACGTGGGGATTGCTGGACAGGCGGAAGAGCGTTCCCCAGGCCGTGCAAAGTTGAGGCCTTGGTGATTCTGGATGGTCCCAAGGGTCCAGAATTGTCCCTGGGAAAGCTGTCCTTTTCCCTCTTTTTCCGGCTGGAAGTACACCTCTGGCGTCCGACTGCCGTTCGGCGACGTCCTGGGGGAGACGCCCCGGTTTCACTTGGGACGCACACTGGTGTTTCTCAGAAGAGCCCAAATTCCTCCCTGCGGGTGGGTGGGGGCCTGGGCACACCAGCATGGAATGTAAGGCTGTTTAGAACTGCGTACCTTGAGGCCGTGTGAAGGCCGCACGAACGAGAGCTTTCGAGCGAACAGGGCAGCGCTTCGCCATCACCGTTGCACATTCACGGAGCTTAGTCAAACGAACGCATTTACTTCCTGGGGCTCCAACACAGCCGAGGAGTTGGAAGGCATACAGTGAGGGCCCTTTGACAGTTGTTACAACGAACGTGAGTGCACAGTGTCTCGTGAAATACCTTCCACGGTTGAAGCATTCCGTTAACGCATGCCCCTCCGCTCCCTCTGGCGCTCCGAGGTGTTCCTAACGGGGGAAATCTGGACTTTTGCTCGAGGCCGGGGTGGGGCGGGGGGACTCACAATTCTTCTGCCGGCGAGCTCCAGAGCGCTCCTGCTGAAGCTCCCAGCAAGGAACTGAGAGCAGCAGGCCTCACACGAGTCCACTCAGACTTCTTCTGTCACGAGTCAACTCAGACTTCTTATGTGAGGCCTTCCGGCAGCAAAGAGAAGGTGCGCGCGAGGAGTGTGCCTCAGGCAGCTTAGGACCCGCCACTGTCTCGTCTACCACGGAGGGGAACCAGGTTTGGCCAGGGTCGCCCAGCTTCATACCTGAGCTCCTACAGGTATCCTCAGCGGTTTCTGATTACCTCAAGGAAACACAACGGGAGGAACAGGGCCCTTCCGTGGAGGCCCTTTTGGGCACAGGGACCTCTGCGTGGGATCTACTGGGTAAGTATGGCAGTACCTCAGGTAGGCCTCAGTGACCAAGGCTCTCCGGCTCACGCCTAGCTGTGTAAAGCCGTGTGGCGAACGTACGTACTGCTCCTCAGGCTGGGCCCACAGCCTAGCTTTCGCTTCTGTGAGAGTGCTGTCCCGAGTCTCTTCCTGGAGCCAGTCGTCAGCGCGGTGTCTTTTGGCACTGCACTTCTCTCTCAGTCAAGGAGGCCGTGCGACTGACTGGCAAAGGGAGTCCGCCCAGCGCTGCTTTCGCCAGTCTCTCTGACGACTGGGCCACTCTACCTGGGCAACCCAGAGAGGAGTACACTGCCCTAGCTATGAATGTGAAGAGCTGTCTCCAGGGGCCTGCTTACGCTAAGGTTCCTCAGAAGCCAGAGGCCGCCGTTCCGGCACGGAGAGAGGTCATCCTGCGAAACTGGTGAATGGGCTCCTACCCTGTGTGTCCCCAGGGGCGTCGCAGGGTTAAGGCACTCCGTGGTGGAGTATGGCCTCATTGGAGACCCCTGCACACCCAAGTCCCCTGACGTGAAACACTGGAACTTCACCTTGAGGCCCGAGCTCACCTTTCGTTCGGCCGGAGCCGAACCTGGGGAGCCGTGGGAGGAGTTCCTAGAAAGGGATTGCCAGCACGGTTTTCGCTTTGGGAGAACACGCAGCCTCGGCCCACAACGACAGTCCTGCCGTGCAGAGACGTCGGGCCGCTAGTGCTGTTCCAGGCAGCTGTGAAGCCAAGCGCAAGGCGCCTGCAAACGGGGAGAAAGCGTCCTCTCCCCTCCGCGTCCCACGTTCAAGCTGAATGACGCAGCATGTTTCTCGGAAGGCTCTGCCGAGCTATCTAGTACAAGGGAGAGAGTGCCTGCCTCTGCCGAGAAAGGTTTTGACGTGGGGATTGCTGGACAGGCGGAAGAGCGTTCCCCAGGCCGTGCAAAGTTGAGGCCTTGGTGATTCTGGATGGTCCCAAGGGTCCAGAATTGTCCCTGGGAAAGCTGTCCTTTTCCCTCTTTTTCCGGCTGGAAGTACACCTCTGGCGTCCGACTGCCGTTCGGCGACGTCCTGGGGGAGACGCCCCGGTTTCACTTGGGACGCACACTGGTGTTTCTCAGAAGAGCCCAAATTCCTCCCTGCGGGTGGGTGGGGGCCTGGGCACACCAGCATGGAATGTAAGGCTGTTTAGAACTGCGTACCTTGAGGCCGTGTGAAGGCCGCACGAACGAGAGCTTTCGAGCGAACAGGGCAGCGCTTCGCCATCACCGTTGCACATTCACGGAGCTTAGTCAAACGAACGCATTTACTTCCTGGGGCTCCAACACAGCCGAGGAGTTGGAAGGCATACAGTGAGGGCCCTTTGACAGTTGTTACAACGAACGTGAGTGCACAGTGTCTCGTGAAATACCTTCCACGGTTGAAGCATTCCGTTAACGCATGCCCCTCCGCTCCCTCTGGCGCTCCGAGGTGTTCCTAACGGGGGAAATCTGGACTTTTGCTCGAGGCCGGGGTGGGGCGGGGGGACTCACAATTCTTCTGCCGGCGAGCTCCAGAGCGCTCCTGCTGAAGCTCCCAGCAAGGAACTGAGAGCAGCAGGCCTCACACGAGTCCACTCAGACTTCTTCTGTCACGAGTCAACTCAGACTTCTTATGTGAGGCCTTCCGGCAGCAAAGAGAAGGTGCGCGCGAGGAGTGTGCCTCAGGCAGCTTAGGACCCGCCACTGTCTCGTCTACCACGGAGGGGAACCAGGTTTGGCCAGGGTCGCCCAGCTTCATACCTGAGCTCCTACAGGTATCCTCAGCGGTTTCTGATTACCTCAAGGAAACACAACGGGAGGAACAGGGCCCTTCCGTGGAGGCCCTTTTGGGCACAGGGACCTCTGCGTGGGATCTACTGGGTAAGTATGGCAGTACCTCAGGTAGGCCTCAGTGACCAAGGCTCTCCGGCTCACGCCTAGCTGTGTAAAGCCGTGTGGCGAACGTACGTACTGCTCCTCAGGCTGGGCCCACAGCCTAGCTTTCGCTTCTGTGAGAGTGCTGTCCCGAGTCTCTTCCTGGAGCCAGTCGTCAGCGCGGTGTCTTTTGGCACTGCACTTCTCTCTCAGTCAAGGAGGCCGTGCGACTGACTGGCAAAGGGAGTCCGCCCAGCGCTGCTTTCGCCAGTCTCTCTGACGACTGGGCCACTCTACCTGGGCAACCCAGAGAGGAGTACACTGCCCTAGCTATGAATGTGAAGAGCTGTCTCCAGGGGCCTGCTTACGCTAAGGTTCCTCAGAAGCCAGAGGCCGCCGTTCCGGCACGGAGAGAGGTCATCCTGCGAAACTGGTGAATGGGCTCCTACCCTGTGTGTCCCCAGGGGCGTCGCAGGGTTAAGGCACTCCGTGGTGGAGTATGGCCTCATTGGAGACCCCTGCACACCCAAGTCCCCTGACGTGAAACACTGGAACTTCACCTTGAGGCCCGAGCTCACCTTTCGTTCGGCCGGAGCCGAACCTGGGGAGCCGTGGGAGGAGTTCCTAGAAAGGGATTGCCAGCACGGTTTTCGCTTTGGGAGAACACGCAGCCTCGGCCCACAACGACAGTCCTGCCGTGCAGAGACGTCGGGCCGCTAGTGCTGTTCCAGGCAGCTGTGAAGCCAAGCGCAAGGCGCCTGCAAACGGGGAGAAAGCGTCCTCTCCCCTCCGCGTCCCACGTTCAAGCTGAATGACGCAGCATGTTTCTCGGAAGGCTCTGCCGAGCTATCTAGTACAAGGGAGAGAGTGCCTGCCTCTGCCGAGAAAGGTTTTGACGTGGGGATTGCTGGACAGGCGGAAGAGCGTTCCCCAGGCCGTGCAAAGTTGAGGCCTTGGTGATTCTGGATGGTCCCAAGGGTCCAGAATTGTCCCTGGGAAAGCTGTCCTTTTCCCTCTTTTTCCGGCTGGAAGTACACCTCTGGCGTCCGACTGCCGTTCGGCGACGTCCTGGGGGAGACGCCCCGGTTTCACTTGGGACGCACACTGGTGTTTCTCAGAAGAGCCCAAATTCCTCCCTGCGGGTGGGTGGGGGCCTGGGCACACCAGCATGGAATGTAAGGCTGTTTAGAACTGCGTACCTTGAGGCCGTGTGAAGGCCGCACGAACGAGAGCTTTCGAGCGAACAGGGCAGCGCTTCGCCATCACCGTTGCACATTCACGGAGCTTAGTCAAACGAACGCATTTACTTCCTGGGGCTCCAACACAGCCGAGGAGTTGGAAGGCATACAGTGAGGGCCCTTTGACAGTTGTTACAACGAACGTGAGTGCACAGTGTCTCGTGAAATACCTTCCACGGTTGAAGCATTCCGTTAACGCATGCCCCTCCGCTCCCTCTGGCGCTCCGAGGTGTTCCTAACGGGGGAAATCTGGACTTTTGCTCGAGGCCGGGGTGGGGCGGGGGGACTCACAATTCTTCTGCCGGCGAGCTCCAGAGCGCTCCTGCTGAAGCTCCCAGCAAGGAACTGAGAGCAGCAGGCCTCACACGAGTCCACTCAGACTTCTTCTGTCACGAGTCAACTCAGACTTCTTATGGGAGGCCTTCCGGCAGCAAAGAGAAGGTGCGCGCGAGGAGTGTGCCTCAGGCAGCTTAGGACCCGCCACTGTCTCGTCTACCACGGAGGGGAACCAGGTTTGGCCAGGGTCGCCCAGCTTCATACCTGAGCTCCTACAGGTATCCTCAGCGGTTTCTGATTACCTCAAGGAAACACAACGGGAGGAACAGGGCCCTTCCGTGGAGGCCCTTTTGGGCACAGGGACCTCTGCGTGGGATCTACTGGGTAAGTATGGCAGTACCTCAGGTAGGCCTCAGTGACCAAGGCTCTCCGGCTCACGCCTAGCTGTGTAAAGCCGTGTGGCGAACGTACGTACTGCTCCTCAGGCTGGGCCCACAGCCTAGCTTTCGCTTCTGTGAGAGTGCTGTCCCGAGTCTCTTCCTGGAGCCAGTCGTCAGCGCGGTGTCTTTTGGCACTGCACTTCTCTCTCAGTCAAGGAGGCCGTGCGACTGACTGGCAAAGGGAGTCCGCCCAGCGCTGCTTTCGCCAGTCTCTCTGACGACTGGGCCACTCTACCTGGGCAACCCAGAGAGGAGTACACTGCCCTAGCTATGAATGTGAAGAGCTGTCTCCAGGGGCCTGCTTACGCTAAGGTTCCTCAGAAGCCAGAGGCCGCCGTTCCGGCACGGAGAGAGGTCATCCTGCGAAACTGGTGAATGGGCTCCTACCCTGTGTGTCCCCAGGGGCGTCGCAGGGTTAAGGCACTCCGTGGTGGAGTATGGCCTCATTGGAGACCCCTGCACACCCAAGTCCCCTGACGTGAAACACTGGAACTTCACCTTGAGGCCCGAGCTCACCTTTCGTTCGGCCGGAGCCGAACCTGGGGAGCCGTGGGAGGAGTTCCTAGAAAGGGATTGCCAGCACGGTTTTCGCTTTGGGAGAACACGCAGCCTCGGCCCACAACGACAGTCCTGCCGTGCAGAGACGTCGGGCCGCTAGTGCTGTTCCAGGCAGCTGTGAAGCCAAGCGCAAGGCGCCTGCAAACGGGGAGAAAGCGTCCTCTCCCCTCCGCGTCCCACGTTCAAGCTGAATGACGCAGCATGTTTCTCGGAAGGCTCTGCCGAGCTATCTAGTACAAGGGAGAGAGTGCCTGCCTCTGCCGAGAAAGGTTTTGACGTGGGGATTGCTGGACAGGCGGAAGAGCGTTCCCCAGGCCGTGCAAAGTTGAGGCCTTGGTGATTCTGGATGGTCCCAAGGGTCCAGAATTGTCCCTGGGAAAGCTGTCCTTTTCCCTCTTTTTCCGGCTGGAAGTACACCTCTGGCGTCCGACTGCCGTTCGGCGACGTCCTGGGGGAGACGCCCCGGTTTCACTTGGGACGCACACTGGTGTTTCTCAGAAGAGCCCAAATTCCTCCCTGCGGGTGGGTGGGGGCCTGGGCACACCAGCATGGAATGTAAGGCTGTTTAGAACTGCGTACCTTGAGGCCGTGTGAAGGCCGCACGAACGAGAGCTTTCGAGCGAACAGGGCAGCGCTTCGCCATCACCGTTGCACATTCACGGAGCTTAGTCAAACGAACGCATTTACTTCCTGGGGCTCCAACACAGCCGAGGAGTTGGAAGGCATACAGTGAGGGCCCTTTGACAGTTGTTACAACGAACGTGAGTGCACAGTGTCTCGTGAAATACCTTCCACGGTTGAAGCATTCCGTTAACGCATGCCCCTCCGCTCCCTCTGGCGCTCCGAGGTGTTCCTAACGGGGGAAATCTGGACTTTTGCTCGAGGCCGGGGTGGGGCGGGGGGACTCACAATTCTTCTGCCGGCGAGCTCCAGAGCGCTCCTGCTGAAGCTCCCAGCAAGGAACTGAGAGCAGCAGGCCTCACACGAGTCCACTCAGACTTCTTCTGTCACGAGTCAACTCAGACTTCTTATGTGAGGCCTTCCGGCAGCAAAGAGAAGGTGCGCGCGAGGAGTGTGCCTCAGGCAGCTTAGGACCCGCCACTGTCTCGTCTACCACGGAGGGGAACCAGGTTTGGCCAGGGTCGCCCAGCTTCATACCTGAGCTCCTACAGGTATCCTCAGCGGTTTCTGATTACCTCAAGGAAACACAACGGGAGGAACAGGGCCCTTCCGTGGAGGCCCTTTTGGGCACAGGGACCTCTGCGTGGGATCTACTGGGTAAGTATGGCAGTACCTCAGGTAGGCCTCAGTGACCAAGGCTCTCCGGCTCACGCCTAGCTGTGTAAAGCCGTGTGGCGAACGTACGTACTGCTCCTCAGGCTGGGCCCACAGCCTAGCTTTCGCTTCTGTGAGAGTGCTGTCCCGAGTCTCTTCCTGGAGCCAGTCGTCAGCGCGGTGTCTTTTGGCACTGCAGTTCTCTCTCAGTCAAGGAGGCCGTGCGACTGACTGGCAAAGGGAGTCCGCCCAGCGCTGCTTTCGCCAGTCTCTCTGACGACTGGGCCACTCTACCTGGGCAACCCAGAGAGGAGTACACTGCCCTAGCTATGAATGTGAAGAGCTGTCTCCAGGGGCCTGCTTACGCTAAGGTTCCTCAGAAGCCAGAGGCCGCCGTTCCGGCACGGAGAGAGGTCATCCTGCGAAACTGGTGAATGGGCTCCTACCCTGTGTGTCCCCAGGGGCGTCGCAGGGTTAAGGCACTCCGTGGTGGAGTATGGCCTCATTGGAGACCCCTGCACACCCAAGTCCCCTGACGTGAAACACTGGAACTTCACCTTGAGGCCCGAGCTCACCTTTCGTTCGGCCGGAGCCGAACCTGGGGAGCCGTGGGAGGAGTTCCTAGAAAGGGATTGCCAGCACGGTTTTCGCTTTGGGAGAACACGCAGCCTCGGCCCACAACGACAGTCCTGCCGTGCAGAGACGTCGGGCCGCTAGTGCTGTTCCAGGCAGCTGTGAAGCCAAGCGCAAGGCGCCTGCAAACGGGGAGAAAGCGTCCTCTCCCCTCCGCGTCCCACGTTCAAGCTGAATGACGCAGCATGTTTCTCGGAAGGCTCTGCCGAGCTATCTAGTACAAGGGAGAGAGTGCCTGCCTCTGCCGAGAAAGGTTTTGACGTGGGGATTGCTGGACAGGCGGAAGAGCGTTCCCCAGGCCGTGCAAAGTTGAGGCCTTGGTGATTCTGGATGGTCCCAAGGGTCCAGAATTGTCCCTGGGAAAGCTGTCCTTTTCCCTCTTTTTCCGGCTGGAAGTACACCTCTGGCGTCCGACTGCCGTTCGGCGACGTCCTGGGGGAGACGCCCCGGTTTCACTTGGGACGCACACTGGTGTTTCTCAGAAGAGCCCAAATTCCTCCCTGCGGGTGGGTGGGGGCCTGGGCACACCAGCATGGAATGTAAGGCTGTTTAGAACTGCGTACCTTGAGGCCGTGTGAAGGCCGCACGAACGAGAGCTTTCGAGCGAACAGGGCAGCGCTTCGCCATCACCGTTGCACATTCACGGAGCTTAGTCAAACGAACGCATTTACTTCCTGGGGCTCCAACACAGCCGAGGAGTTGGAAGGCATACAGTGAGGGCCCTTTGACAGTTGTTACAACGAACGTGAGTGCACAGTGTCTCGTGAAATACCTTCCACGGTTGAAGCATTCCGTTAACGCATGCCCCTCCGCTCCCTCTGGCGCTCCGAGGTGTTCCTAACGGGGGAAATCTGGACTTTTGCTCGAGGCCGGGGTGGGGCGGGGGGACTCACAATTCTTCTGCCGGCGAGCTCCAGAGCGCTCCTGCTGAAGCTCCCAGCAAGGAACTGAGAGCAGCAGGCCTCACACGAGTCCACTCAGACTTCTTCTGTCACGAGTCAACTCAGACTTCTTATGTGAGGCCTTCCGGCAGCAAAGAGAAGGTGCGCGCGAGGAGTGTGCCTCAGGCAGCTTAGGACCCGCCACTGTCTCGTCTACCACGGAGGGGAACCAGGTTTGGCCAGGGTCGCCCAGCTTCATACCTGAGCTCCTACAGGTATCCTCAGCGGTTTCTGATTACCTCAAGGAAACACAACGGGAGGAACAGGGCCCTTCCGTGGAGGCCCTTTTGGGCACAGGGACCTCTGCGTGGGATCTACTGGGTAAGTATGGCAGTACCTCAGGTAGGCCTCAGTGACCAAGGCTCTCCGGCTCACGCCTAGCTGTGTAAAGCCGTGTGGCGAACGTACGTACTGCTCCTCAGGCTGGGCCCACAGCCTAGCTTTCGCTTCTGTGAGAGTGCTGTCCCGAGTCTCTTCCTGGAGCCAGTCGTCAGCGCGGTGTCTTTTGGCACTGCAGTTCTCTCTCAGTCAAGGAGGCCGTGCGACTGACTGGCAAAGGGAGTCCGCCCAGCGCTGCTTTCGCCAGTCTCTCTGACGACTGGGCCACTCTACCTGGGCAACCCAGAGAGGAGTACACTGCCCTAGCTATGAATGTGAAGAGCTGTCTCCAGGGGCCTGCTTACGCTAAGGTTCCTCAGAAGCCAGAGGCCGCCGTTCCGGCACGGAGAGAGGTCATCCTGCGAAACTGGTGAATGGGCTCCTACCCTGTGTGTCCCCAGGGGCGTCGCAGGGTTAAGGCACTCCGTGGTGGAGTATGGCCTCATTGGAGACCCCTGCACACCCAAGTCCCCTGACGTGAAACACTGGAACTTCACCTTGAGGCCCGAGCTCACCTTTCGTTCGGCCGGAGCCGAACCTGGGGAGCCGTGGGAGGAGTTCCTAGAAAGGGATTGCCAGCACGGTTTTCGCTTTGGGAGAACACGCAGCCTCGGCCCACAACGACAGTCCTGCCGTGCAGAGACGTCGGGCCGCTAGTGCTGTTCCAGGCAGCTGTGAAGCCAAGCGCAAGGCGCCTGCAAACGGGGAGAAAGCGTCCTCTCCCCTCCGCGTCCCACGTTCAAGCTGAATGACGCAGCATGTTTCTCGGAAGGCTCTGCCGAGCTATCTAGTACAAGGGAGAGAGTGCCTGCCTCTGCCGAGAAAGGTTTTGACGTGGGGATTGCTGGACAGGCGGAAGAGCGTTCCCCAGGCCGTGCAAAGTTGAGGCCTTGGTGATTCTGGATGGTCCCAAGGGTCCAGAATTGTCCCTGGGAAAGCTGTCCTTTTCCCTCTTTTTCCGGCTGGAAGTACACCTCTGGCGTCCGACTGCCGTTCGGCGACGTCCTGGGGGAGACGCCCCGGTTTCACTTGGGACGCACACTGGTGTTTCTCAGAAGAGCCCAAATTCCTCCCTGCGGGTGGGTGGGGGCCTGGGCACACCAGCATGGAATGTAAGGCTGTTTAGAACTGCGTACCTTGAGGCCGTGTGAAGGCCGCACGAAGGAGAGCTTTCGAGCGAACAGGGCAGCGCTTCGCCATCACCGTTGCACATTCACGGAGCTTAGTCAAACGAACGCATTTACTTCCTGGGGCTCCAACACAGCCGAGGAGTTGGAAGGCATACAGTGAGGGCCCTTTGACAGTTGTTACAACGAACGTGAGTGCACAGTGTCTCGTGAAATACCTTCCACGGTTGAAGCATTCCGTTAACGCATGCCCCTCCGCTCCCTCTGGCGCTCCGAGGTGTTCCTAACGGGGGAAATCTGGACTTTTGCTCGAGGCCGGGGTGGGGCGGGGGGACTCACAATTCTTCTGCCGGCGAGCTCCAGAGCGCTCCTGCTGAAGCTCCCAGCAAGGAACTGAGAGCAGCAGGCCTCACACGAGTCCACTCAGACTTCTTCTGTCACGAGTCAACTCAGACTTCTTATGTGAGGCCTTCCGGCAGCAAAGAGAAGGTGCGCGCGAGGAGTGTGCCTCAGGCAGCTTAGGACCCGCCACTGTCTCGTCTACCACGGAGGGGAACCAGGTTTGGCCAGGGTCGCCCAGCTTCATACCTGAGCTCCTACAGGTATCCTCAGCGGTTTCTGATTACCTCAAGGAAACACAACGGGAGGAACAGGGCCCTTCCGTGGAGGCCCTTTTGGGCACAGGGACCTCTGCGTGGGATCTACTGGGTAAGTATGGCAGTACCTCAGGTAGGCCTCAGTGACCAAGGCTCTCCGGCTCACGCCTAGCTGTGTAAAGCCGTGTGGCGAACGTACGTACTGCTCCTCAGGCTGGGCCCACAGCCTAGCTTTCGCTTCTGTGAGAGTGCTGTCCCGAGTCTCTTCCTGGAGCCAGTCGTCAGCGCGGTGTCTTTTGGCACTGCACTTCTCTCTCAGTCAAGGAGGCCGTGCGACTGACTGGCAAAGGGAGTCCGCCCAGCGCTGCTTTCGCCAGTCTCTCTGACGACTGGGCCACTCTACCTGGGCAACCCAGAGAGGAGTACACTGCCCTAGCTATGAATGTGAAGAGCTGTCTCCAGGGGCCTGCTTACGCTAAGGTTCCTCAGAAGCCAGAGGCCGCCGTTCCGGCACGGAGAGAGGTCATCCTGCGAAACTGGTGAATGGGCTCCTACCCTGTGTGTCCCCAGGGGCGTCGCAGGGTTAAGGCACTCCGTGGTGGAGTATGGCCTCATTGGAGACCCCTGCACACCCAAGTCCCCTGACGTGAAACACTGGAACTTCACCTTGAGGCCCGAGCTCACCTTTCGTTCGGCCGGAGCCGAACCTGGGGAGCCGTGGGAGGAGTTCCTAGAAAGGGATTGCCAGCACGGTTTTCGCTTTGGGAGAACACGCAGCCTCGGCCCACAACGACAGTCCTGCCGTGCAGAGACGTCGGGCCGCTAGTGCTGTTCCAGGCAGCTGTGAAGCCAAGCGCAAGGCGCCTGCAAACGGGGAGAAAGCGTCCTCTCCCCTCCGCGTCCCACGTTCAAGCTGAATGACGCAGCATGTTTCTCGGAAGGCTCTGCCGAGCTATCTAGTACAAGGGAGAGAGTGCCTGCCTCTGCCGAGAAAGGTTTTGACGTGGGGATTGCTGGACAGGCGGAAGAGCGTTCCCCAGGCCGTGCAAAGTTGAGGCCTTGGTGATTCTGGATGGTCCCAAGGGTCCAGAATTGTCCCTGGGAAAGCTGTCCTTTTCCCTCTTTTTCCGGCTGGAAGTACACCTCTGGCGTCCGACTGCCGTTCGGCGACGTCCTGGGGGAGACGCCCCGGTTTCACTTGGGACGCACACTGGTGTTTCTCAGAAGAGCCCAAATTCCTCCCTGCGGGTGGGTGGGGGCCTGGGCACACCAGCATGGAATGTAAGGCTGTTTAGAACTGCGTACCTTGAGGCCGTGTGAAGGCCGCACGAACGAGAGCTTTCGAGCGAACAGGGCAGCGCTTCGCCATCACCGTTGCACATTCACGGAGCTTAGTCAAACGAACGCATTTACTTCCTGGGGCTCCAACACAGCCGAGGAGTTGGAAGGCATACAGTGAGGGCCCTTTGACAGTTGTTACAACGAACGTGAGTGCACAGTGTCTCGTGAAATACCTTCCACGGTTGAAGCATTCCGTTAACGCATGCCCCTCCGCTCCCTCTGGCGCTCCGAGGTGTTCCTAACGGGGGAAATCTGGACTTTTGCTCGAGGCCGGGGTGGGGCGGGGGGACTCACAATTCTTCTGCCGGCGAGCTCCAGAGCGCTCCTGCTGAAGCTCCCAGCAAGGAACTGAGAGCAGCAGGCCTCACACGAGTCCACTCAGACTTCTTCTGTCACGAGTCAACTCAGACTTCTTATGGGAGGCCTTCCGGCAGCAAAGAGAAGGTGCGCGCGAGGAGTGTGCCTCAGGCAGCTTAGGACCCGCCACTGTCTCGTCTACCACGGAGGGGAACCAGGTTTGGCCAGGGTCGCCCAGCTTCATACCTGAGCTCCTACAGGTATCCTCAGCGGTTTCTGATTACCTCAAGGAAACACAACGGGAGGAACAGGGCCCTTCCGTGGAGGCCCTTTTGGGCACAGGGACCTCTGCGTGGGATCTACTGGGTAAGTATGGCAGTACCTCAGGTAGGCCTCAGTGACCAAGGCTCTCCGGCTCACGCCTAGCTGTGTAAAGCCGTGTGGCGAACGTACGTACTGCTCCTCAGGCTGGGCCCACAGCCTAGCTTTCGCTTCTGTGAGAGTGCTGTCCCGAGTCTCTTCCTGGAGCCAGTCGTCAGCGCGGTGTCTTTTGGCACTGCACTTCTCTCTCAGTCAAGGAGGCCGTGCGACTGACTGGCAAAGGGAGTCCCCCAGCGCTGCTTTCGCCAGTCTCTCTGACGACTGGGCCACTCTACCTGGGCAACCCAGAGAGGAGTACACTGCCCTAGCTATGAATGTGAAGAGCTGTCTCCAGGGGCCTGCTTACGCTAAGGTTCCTCAGAAGCCAGAGGCCGCCGTTCCGGCACGGAGAGAGGTCATCCTGCGAAACTGGTGAATGGGCTCCTACCCTGTGTGTCCCCAGGGGCGTCGCAGGGTTAAGGCACTCCGTGGTGGAGTATGGCCTCATTGGAGACCCCTGCACACCCAAGTCCCCTGACGTGAAACACTGGAACTTCACCTTGAGGCCCGAGCTCACCTTTCGTTCGGCCGGAGCCGAACCTGGGGAGCCGTGGGAGGAGTTCCTAGAAAGGGATTGCCAGCACGGTTTTCGCTTTGGGAGAACACGCAGCCTCGGCCCACAACGACAGTCCTGCCGTGCAGAGACGTCGGGCCGCTAGTGCTGTTCCAGGCAGCTGTGAAGCCAAGCGCAAGGCGCCTGCAAACGGGGAGAAAGCGTCCTCTCCCCTCCGCGTCCCACGTTCAAGCTGAATGACGCAGCATGTTTCTCGGAAGGCTCTGCCGAGCTATCTAGTACAAGGGAGAGAGTGCCTGCCTCTGCCGAGAAAGGTTTTGACGTGGGGATTGCTGGACAGGCGGAAGAGCGTTCCCCAGGCCGTGCAAAGTTGAGGCCTTGGTGATTCTGGATGGTCCCAAGGGTCCAGAATTGTCCCTGGGAAAGCTGTCCTTTTCCCTCTTTTTCCGGCTGGAAGTACACCTCTGGCGTCCGACTGCCGTTCGGCGACGTCCTGGGGGAGACGCCCCGGTTTCACTTGGGACGCACACTGGTGTTTCTCAGAAGAGCCCAAATTCCTCCCTGCGGGTGGGTGGGGGCCTGGGCACACCAGCATGGAATGTAAGGCTGTTTAGAACTGCGTACCTTGAGGCCGTGTGAAGGCCGCACGAACGAGAGCTTTCGAGCGAACAGGGCAGCGCTTCGCCATCACCGTTGCACATTCACGGAGCTTAGTCAAACGAACGCATTTACTTCCTGGGGCTCCAACACAGCCGAGGAGTTGGAAGGCATACAGTGAGGGCCCTTTGACAGTTGTTACAACGAACGTGAGTGCACAGTGTCTCGTGAAATACCTTCCACGGTTGAAGCATTCCGTTAACGCATGCCCCTCCGCTCCCTCTGGCGCTCCGAGGTGTTCCTAACGGGGGAAATCTGGACTTTTGCTCGAGGCCGGGGTGGGGCGGGGGGACTCACAATTCTTCTGCCGGCGAGCTCCAGAGCGCTCCTGCTGAAGCTCCCAGCAAGGAACTGAGAGCAGCAGGCCTCACACGAGTCCACTCAGACTTCTTCTGTCACGAGTCAACTCAGACTTCTTATGGGAGGCCTTCCGGCAGCAAAGAGAAGGTGCGCGCGAGGAGTGTGCCTCAGGCAGCTTAGGACCCGCCACTGTCTCGTCTACCACGGAGGGGAACCAGGTTTGGCCAGGGTCGCCCAGCTTCATACCTGAGCTCCTACAGGTATCCTCAGCGGTTTCTGATTACCTCAAGGAAACACAACGGGAGGAACAGGGCCCTTCCGTGGAGGCCCTTTTGGGCACAGGGACCTCTGCGTGGGATCTACTGGGTAAGTATGGCAGTACCTCAGGTAGGCCTCAGTGACCAAGGCTCTCCGGCTCACGCCTAGCTGTGTAAAGCCGTGTGGCGAACGTACGTACTGCTCCTCAGGCTGGGCCCACAGCCTAGCTTTCGCTTCTGTGAGAGTGCTGTCCCGAGTCTCTTCCTGGAGCCAGTCGTCAGCGCGGTGTCTTTTGGCACTGCACTTCTCTCTCAGTCAAGGAGGCCGTGCGACTGACTGGCAAAGGGAGTCCGCCCAGCGCTGCTTTCGCCAGTCTCTCTGACGACTGGGCCACTCTACCTGGGCAACCCAGAGAGGAGTACACTGCCCTAGCTATGAATGTGAAGAGCTGTCTCCAGGGGCCTGCTTACGCTAAGGTTCCTCAGAAGCCAGAGGCCGCCGTTCCGGCACGGAGAGAGGTCATCCTGCGAAACTGGTGAATGGGCTCCTACCCTGTGTGTCCCCAGGGGCGTCGCAGGGTTAAGGCACTCCGTGGTGGAGTATGGCCTCATTGGAGACCCCTGCACACCCAAGTCCCCTGACGTGAAACACTGGAACTTCACCTTGAGGCCCGAGCTCACCTTTCGTTCGGCCGGAGCCGAACCTGGGGAGCCGTGGGAGGAGTTCCTAGAAAGGGATTGCCAGCACGGTTTTCGCTTTGGGAGAACACGCAGCCTCGGCCCACAACGACAGTCCTGCCGTGCAGAGACGTCGGGCCGCTAGTGCTGTTCCAGGCAGCTGTGAAGCCAAGCGCAAGGCGCCTGCAAACGGGGAGAAAGCGTCCTCTCCCCTCCGCGTCCCACGTTCAAGCTGAATGACGCAGCATGTTTCTCGGAAGGCTCTGCCGAGCTATCTAGTACAAGGGAGAGAGTGCCTGCCTCTGCCGAGAAAGGTTTTGACGTGGGGATTGCTGGACAGGCGGAAGAGCGTTCCCCAGGCCGTGCAAAGTTGAGGCCTTGGTGATTCTGGATGGTCCCAAGGGTCCAGAATTGTCCCTGGGAAAGCTGTCCTTTTCCCTCTTTTTCCGGCTGGAAGTACACCTCTGGCGTCCGACTGCCGTTCGGCGACGTCCTGGGGGAGACGCCCCGGTTTCACTTGGGACGCACACTGGTGTTTCTCAGAAGAGCCCAAATTCCTCCCTGCGGGTGGGTGGGGGCCTGGGCACACCAGCATGGAATGTAAGGCTGTTTAGAACTGCGTACCTTGAGGCCGTGTGAAGGCCGCACGAACGAGAGCTTTCGAGCGAACAGGGCAGCGCTTCGCCATCACCGTTGCACATTCACGGAGCTTAGTCAAACGAACGCATTTACTTCCTGGGGCTCCAACACAGCCGAGGAGTTGGAAGGCATACAGTGAGGGCCCTTTGACAGTTGTTACAACGAACGTGAGTGCACAGTGTCTCGTGAAATACCTTCCACGGTTGAAGCATTCCGTTAACGCATGCCCCTCCGCTCCCTCTGGCGCTCCGAGGTGTTCCTAACGGGGGAAATCTGGACTTTTGCTCGAGGCCGGGGTGGGGCGGGGGGACTCACAATTCTTCTGCCGGCGAGCTCCAGAGCGCTCCTGCTGAAGCTCCCAGCAAGGAACTGAGAGCAGCAGGCCTCACACGAGTCCACTCAGACTTCTTCTGTCACGAGTCAACTCAGACTTCTTATGGGAGGCCTTCCGGCAGCAAAGAGAAGGTGCGCGCGAGGAGTGTGCCTCAGGCAGCTTAGGACCCGCCACTGTCTCGTCTACCACGGAGGGGAACCAGGTTTGGCCAGGGTCGCCCAGCTTCATACCTGAGCTCCTACAGGTATCCTCAGCGGTTTCTGATTACCTCAAGGAAACACAACGGGAGGAACAGGGCCCTTCCGTGGAGGCCCTTTTGGGCACAGGGACCTCTGCGTGGGATCTACTGGGTAAGTATGGCAGTACCTCAGGTAGGCCTCAGTGACCAAGGCTCTCCGGCTCACGCCTAGCTGTGTAAAGCCGTGTGGCGAACGTACGTACTGCTCCTCAGGCTGGGCCCACAGCCTAGCTTTCGCTTCTGTGAGAGTGCTGTCCCGAGTCTCTTCCTGGAGCCAGTCGTCAGCGCGGTGTCTTTTGGCACTGCACTTCTCTCTCAGTCAAGGAGGCCGTGCGACTGACTGGCAAAGGGAGTCCGCCCAGCGCTGCTTTCGCCAGTCTCTCTGACGACTGGGCCACTCTACCTGGGCAACCCAGAGAGGAGTACACTGCCCTAGCTATGAATGTGAAGAGCTGTCTCCAGGGGCCTGCTTACGCTAAGGTTCCTCAGAAGCCAGAGGCCGCCGTTCCGGCACGGAGAGAGGTCATCCTGCGAAACTGGTGAATGGGCTCCTACCCTGTGTGTCCCCAGGGGCGTCGCAGGGTTAAGGCACTCCGTGGTGGAGTATGGCCTCATTGGAGACCCCTGCACACCCAAGTCCCCTGACGTGAAACACTGGAACTTCACCTTGAGGCCCGAGCTCACCTTTCGTTCGGCCGGAGCCGAACCTGGGGAGCCGTGGGAGGAGTTCCTAGAAAGGGATTGCCAGCACGGTTTTCGCTTTGGGAGAACACGCAGCCTCGGCCCACAACGACAGTCCTGCCGTGCAGAGACGTCGGGCCGCTAGTGCTGTTCCAGGCAGCTGTGAAGCCAAGCGCAAGGCGCCTGCAAACGGGGAGAAAGCGTCCTCTCCCCTCCGCGTCCCACGTTCAAGCTGAATGACGCAGCATGTTTCTCGGAAGGCTCTGCCGAGCTATCTAGTACAAGGGAGAGAGTGCCTGCCTCTGCCGAGAAAGGTTTTGACGTGGGGATTGCTGGACAGGCGGAAGAGCGTTCCCCAGGCCGTGCAAAGTTGAGGCCTTGGTGATTCTGGATGGTCCCAAGGGTCCAGAATTGTCCCTGGGAAAGCTGTCCTTTTCCCTCTTTTTCCGGCTGGAAGTACACCTCTGGCGTCCGACTGCCGTTCGGCGACGTCCTGGGGGAGACGCCCCGGTTTCACTTGGGACGCACACTGGTGTTTCTCAGAAGAGCCCAAATTCCTCCCTGCGGGTGGGTGGGGGCCTGGGCACACCAGCATGGAATGTAAGGCTGTTTAGAACTGCGTACCTTGAGGCCGTGTGAAGGCCGCACGAACGAGAGCTTTCGAGCGAACAGGGCAGCGCTTCGCCATCACCGTTGCACATTCACGGAGCTTAGTCAAACGAACGCATTTACTTCCTGGGGCTCCAACACAGCCGAGGAGTTGGAAGGCATACAGTGAGGGCCCTTTGACAGTTGTTACAACGAACGTGAGTGCACAGTGTCTCGTGAAATACCTTCCACGGTTGAAGCATTCCGTTAACGCATGCCCCTCCGCTCCCTCTGGCGCTCCGAGGTGTTCCTAACGGGGGAAATCTGGACTTTTGCTCGAGGCCGGGGTGGGGCGGGGGGACTCACAATTCTTCTGCCGGCGAGCTCCAGAGCGCTCCTGCTGAAGCTCCCAGCAAGGAACTGAGAGCAGCAGGCCTCACACGAGTCCACTCAGACTTCTTCTGTCACGAGTCAACTCAGACTTCTTATGGGAGGCCTTCCGGCAGCAAAGAGAAGGTGCGCGCGAGGAGTGTGCCTCAGGCAGCTTAGGACCCGCCACTGTCTCGTCTACCACGGAGGGGAACCAGGTTTGGCCAGGGTCGCCCAGCTTCATACCTGAGCTCCTACAGGTATCCTCAGCGGTTTCTGATTACCTCAAGGAAACACAACGGGAGGAACAGGGCCCTTCCGTGGAGGCCCTTTTGGGCACAGGGACCTCTGCGTGGGATCTACTGGGTAAGTATGGCAGTACCTCAGGTAGGCCTCAGTGACCAAGGCTCTCCGGCTCACGCCTAGCTGTGTAAAGCCGTGTGGCGAACGTACGTACTGCTCCTCAGGCTGGGCCCACAGCCTAGCTTTCGCTTCTGTGAGAGTGCTGTCCCGAGTCTCTTCCTGGAGCCAGTCGTCAGCGCGGTGTCTTTTGGCACTGCACTTCTCTCTCAGTCAAGGAGGCCGTGCGACTGACTGGCAAAGGGAGTCCGCCCAGCGCTGCTTTCGCCAGTCTCTCTGACGACTGGGCCACTCTACCTGGGCAACCCAGAGAGGAGTACACTGCCCTAGCTATGAATGTGAAGAGCTGTCTCCAGGGGCCTGCTTACGCTAAGGTTCCTCAGAAGCCAGAGGCCGCCGTTCCGGCACGGAGAGAGGTCATCCTGCGAAACTGGTGAATGGGCTCCTACCCTGTGTGTCCCCAGGGGCGTCGCAGGGTTAAGGCACTCCGTGGTGGAGTATGGCCTCATTGGAGACCCCTGCACACCCAAGTCCCCTGACGTGAAACACTGGAACTTCACCTTGAGGCCCGAGCTCACCTTTCGTTCGGCCGGAGCCGAACCTGGGGAGCCGTGGGAGGAGTTCCTAGAAAGGGATTGCCAGCACGGTTTTCGCTTTGGGAGAACACGCAGCCTCGGCCCACAACGACAGTCCTGCCGTGCAGAGACGTCGGGCCGCTAGTGCTGTTCCAGGCAGCTGTGAAGCCAAGCGCAAGGCGCCTGCAAACGGGGAGAAAGCGTCCTCTCCCCTCCGCGTCCCACGTTCAAGCTGAATGACGCAGCATGTTTCTCGGAAGGCTCTGCCGAGCTATCTAGTACAAGGGAGAGAGTGCCTGCCTCTGCCGAGAAAGGTTTTGACGTGGGGATTGCTGGACAGGCGGAAGAGCGTTCCCCAGGCCGTGCAAAGTTGAGGCCTTGGTGATTCTGGATGGTCCCAAGGGTCCAGAATTGTCCCTGGGAAAGCTGTCCTTTTCCCTCTTTTTCCGGCTGGAAGTACACCTCTGGCGTCCGACTGCCGTTCGGCGACGTCCTGGGGGAGACGCCCCGGTTTCACTTGGGACGCACACTGGTGTTTCTCAGAAGAGCCCAAATTCCTCCCTGCGGGTGGGTGGGGGCCTGGGCACACCAGCATGGAATGTAAGGCTGTTTAGAACTGCGTACCTTGAGGCCGTGTGAAGGCCGCACGAAGGAGAGCTTTCGAGCGAACAGGGCAGCGCTTCGCCATCACCGTTGCACATTCACGGAGCTTAGTCAAACGAACGCATTTACTTCCTGGGGCTCCAACACAGCCGAGGAGTTGGAAGGCATACAGTGAGGGCCCTTTGACAGTTGTTACAACGAACGTGAGTGCACAGTGTCTCGTGAAATACCTTCCACGGTTGAAGCATTCCGTTAACGCATGCCCCTCCGCTCCCTCTGGCGCTCCGAGGTGTTCCTAACGGGGGAAATCTGGACTTTTGCTCGAGGCCGGGGTGGGGCGGGGGGACTCACAATTCTTCTGCCGGCGAGCTCCAGAGCGCTCCTGCTGAAGCTCCCAGCAAGGAACTGAGAGCAGCAGGCCTCACACGAGTCCACTCAGACTTCTTCTGTCACGAGTCAACTCAGACTTCTTATGGGAGGCCTTCCGGCAGCAAAGAGAAGGTGCGCGCGAGGAGTGTGCCTCAGGCAGCTTAGGACCCGCCACTGTCTCGTCTACCACGGAGGGGAACCAGGTTTGGCCAGGGTCGCCCAGCTTCATACCTGAGCTCCTACAGGTATCCTCAGCGGTTTCTGATTACCTCAAGGAAACACAACGGGAGGAACAGGGCCCTTCCGTGGAGGCCCTTTTGGGCACAGGGACCTCTGCGTGGGATCTACTGGGTAAGTATGGCAGTACCTCAGGTAGGCCTCAGTGACCAAGGCTCTCCGGCTCACGCCTAGCTGTGTAAAGCCGTGTGGCGAACGTACGTACTGCTCCTCAGGCTGGGCCCACAGCCTAGCTTTCGCTTCTGTGAGAGTGCTGTCCCGAGTCTCTTCCTGGAGCCAGTCGTCAGCGCGGTGTCTTTTGGCACTGCACTTCTCTCTCAGTCAAGGAGGCCGTGCGACTGACTGGCAAAGGGAGTCCGCCCAGCGCTGCTTTCGCCAGTCTCTCTGACGACTGGGCCACTCTACCTGGGCAACCCAGAGAGGAGTACACTGCCCTAGCTATGAATGTGAAGAGCTGTCTCCAGGGGCCTGCTTACGCTAAGGTTCCTCAGAAGCCAGAGGCCGCCGTTCCGGCACGGAGAGAGGTCATCCTGCGAAACTGGTGAATGGGCTCCTACCCTGTGTGTCCCCAGGGGCGTCGCAGGGTTAAGGCACTCCGTGGTGGAGTATGGCCTCATTGGAGACCCCTGCACACCCAAGTCCCCTGACGTGAAACACTGGAACTTCACCTTGAGGCCCGAGCTCACCTTTCGTTCGGCCGGAGCCGAACCTGGGGAGCCGTGGGAGGAGTTCCTAGAAAGGGATTGCCAGCACGGTTTTCGCTTTGGGAGAACACGCAGCCTCGGCCCACAACGACAGTCCTGCCGTGCAGAGACGTCGGGCCGCTAGTGCTGTTCCAGGCAGCTGTGAAGCCAAGCGCAAGGCGCCTGCAAACGGGGAGAAAGCGTCCTCTCCCCTCCGCGTCCCACGTTCAAGCTGAATGACGCAGCATGTTTCTCGGAAGGCTCTGCCGAGCTATCTAGTACAAGGGAGAGAGTGCCTGCCTCTGCCGAGAAAGGTTTTGACGTGGGGATTGCTGGACAGGCGGAAGAGCGTTCCCCAGGCCGTGCAAAGTTGAGGCCTTGGTGATTCTGGATGGTCCCAAGGGTCCAGAATTGTCCCTGGGAAAGCTGTCCTTTTCCCTCTTTTTCCGGCTGGAAGTACACCTCTGGCGTCCGACTGCCGTTCGGCGACGTCCTGGGGGAGACGCCCCGGTTTCACTTGGGACGCACACTGGTGTTTCTCAGAAGAGCCCAAATTCCTCCCTGCGGGTGGGTGGGGGCCTGGGCACACCAGCATGGAATGTAAGGCTGTTTAGAACTGCGTACCTTGAGGCCGTGTGAAGGCCGCACGAAGGAGAGCTTTCGAGCGAACAGGGCAGCGCTTCGCCATCACCGTTGCACATTCACGGAGCTTAGTCAAACGAACGCATTTACTTCCTGGGGCTCCAACACAGCCGAGGAGTTGGAAGGCATACAGTGAGGGCCCTTTGACAGTTGTTACAACGAACGTGAGTGCACAGTGTCTCGTGAAATACCTTCCACGGTTGAAGCATTCCGTTAACGCATGCCCCTCCGCTCCCTCTGGCGCTCCGAGGTGTTCCTAACGGGGGAAATCTGGACTTTTGCTCGAGGCCGGGGTGGGGCGGGGGGACTCACAATTCTTCTGCCGGCGAGCTCCAGAGCGCTCCTGCTGAAGCTCCCAGCAAGGAACTGAGAGCAGCAGGCCTCACACGAGTCCACTCAGACTTCTTCTGTCACGAGTCAACTCAGACTTCTTATGTGAGGCCTTCCGGCAGCAAAGAGAAGGTGCGCGCGAGGAGTGTGCCTCAGGCAGCTTAGGACCCGCCACTGTCTCGTCTACCACGGAGGGGAACCAGGTTTGGCCAGGGTCGCCCAGCTTCATACCTGAGCTCCTACAGGTATCCTCAGCGGTTTCTGATTACCTCAAGGAAACACAACGGGAGGAACAGGGCCCTTCCGTGGAGGCCCTTTTGGGCACAGGGACCTCTGCGTGGGATCTACTGGGTAAGTATGGCAGTACCTCAGGTAGGCCTCAGTGACCAAGGCTCTCCGGCTCACGCCTAGCTGTGTAAAGCCGTGTGGCGAACGTACGTACTGCTCCTCAGGCTGGGCCCACAGCCTAGCTTTCGCTTCTGTGAGAGTGCTGTCCCGAGTCTCTTCCTGGAGCCAGTCGTCAGCGCGGTGTCTTTTGGCACTGCACTTCTCTCTCAGTCAAGGAGGCCGTGCGACTGACTGGCAAAGGGAGTCCGCCCAGCGCTGCTTTCGCCAGTCTCTCTGACGACTGGGCCACTCTACCTGGGCAACCCAGAGAGGAGTACACTGCCCTAGCTATGAATGTGAAGAGCTGTCTCCAGGGGCCTGCTTACGCTAAGGTTCCTCAGAAGCCAGAGGCCGCCGTTCCGGCACGGAGAGAGGTCATCCTGCGAAACTGGTGAATGGGCTCCTACCCTGTGTGTCCCCAGGGGCGTCGCAGGGTTAAGGCACTCCGTGGTGGAGTATGGCCTCA
>NW_028132363.1:0-23598 GCF_964374135.1 Grampus griseus | reverse complement strand
CGGAGGAGGAGGAGGTGGTGGAGGAGGAAGAAGAGGAAGAAAAAGGTGGAGGTGGTGGAGGAGGTGGAGGAGGAGGAGGAGATGATGGAAGAGGAAGAAGAGGAAGAAAATGATGGAGAAGGTGGTGGAGGAGGCGGAGGAGGAGGAGGAGGATGTGGTGGAAGAGGAAGAAGAGGAAGAAAAAGAAGGAGGAGGCGGTGGAGGAGGCGGAGGAGGAAGAGGAGGTGGTGGAGGAGGAAGAGGAAGAAAAAGAAGGAAGCGGTGGAGGAGGCGGAGGAGGAGGAGGAGGAGGTGGTGGAGGAGGAAGAAGAGAACGAAGAAGAAGGAGGAGGCGGTGGAGGAGGAGGAAGAGAAGGTGGTTGAAGAGGAAGAAGAGAGCGAAAAAGAAGGAGGAGGCGGTGGAGGAGGTGGAGGAGAAGGTGGTGGAGGAGGAAGAAGAGGAAGAAAAAGAAGGTGAAGGCGGCGGAGGAGGCGGAGGAGGAGGAGGTGGTGGAGGAGGAAGAAGAGGACGAAAAAGGAAGCGGTGGAGGAGGCGGAGGAGGAGGTGGTGGAGGAGGAAGAAGAGGAAAATAAAAAAGACGGAGGAGGTGGTGGAGGAGGCGGAGGAGGAGGAGGTGGTGGAGGACGAAGAAGAGGAAGAAAAATAAGTTGGTGGTGGTGGAGGAGGTGGAGGAGGAGGAGGAGGTGGTGGAGGAGGAAGAAGACGAAGAAAAAGAAGGAGGAGGTGGTGCAGGAGGCGGAGGAGGAGGAGGAGAAGGTGGTGGAGGAGGAAGAAGAGGACGAAAAAGAAGGAGGAGGCAGTGGAGGAGGAGGAAGAGGAGGTGGTGGAGGAAGAAGAGGAAGAAAAAGAAGGAGGAGGTGATGGAGAAGGTGGAGGAGGAAGAGGTGGTCGAGGAGGAAGAAGATGAAGAAAAGGAGGTGGTGGAGGAGGTGGAGGAGGAGGAGGAGGTGGTGGAGGAGGAAGAAAAAGAATAAAAAGGAGGAGGAGGTGGAGGAGGCGAAGGAGAAGGAGGTGGTGGAGGAGGAAGAAGAGGAAGAAAATGAAGGAGGAGGCGGTGGAGGAGGCGGAGGAGGAGGAGGAAGAAGAGGAAGAAAAAGGAGGAGGTGGTGGAGGAGGTGGAGGAGGAGGTGGTGGAGGAGGAAGAGGAAGAAAAAGGAGGAGGTGGTGAAGGAGGTGGAGGAGGAAGAAGAGGAAGAAAAAGAAGGAAGAAGTGGTGCAGGAGGCGGAGGAGTAGGTGGTGGAGGAGGAAGAAGAGGAAGAAAAAGATGGAGGAGGTGGTGGAGGAGGCGAAGGAGGGGCAAGAGGAGGTGGTGGAAGAGGAAGAAGAGGAAGAAAAAGAAGGAGGAGGCGGTGGAGGAGGCGGAGAAGGAGGAGGAGGTGGTGGAGGAGGAAGAGGAAGAAAAAGAAGGAAGCAGTGGAGGAGGAGGAGGAGGAAGTGGTGGAGGAGGAAGAAGTGGAAGAAAAACAACGAGCAGGCGGTGGAGAAAGCGGAGGTGGAAGAGGAGGAGGTGGTGGAGGAGGAAGAAGAGGACGAAGAAGAAGGAGGAGGAGGTGGAGAAGGAGGAGGAGGAGGTGGTGGAGGAGGAAGAAGAGGACGAGAAAGGAGGAGGTGGTGGAGGAGGCGGAGGAGGAGGTGGTGGAGGAGGAAGAAGAGGAAGAAAATGAAGAAGGAGGCGGTGGAGGAGGCGGAGGAGGTGGAGGTGGTGGAGGAGGAAGAAGAGGAAGAAAAAGGAGGAGGTGGTGGAGGAGGTGGAGGAGGAGGAGGAGGTGGTGGAGAAGGAAGAAGAGGAAGAAAAAGGAGGAGATGGTGGAGGGGGCGGAGGAGGAGGAGGAGGAGGTGCTGGAGGAGGAAGAGGAGGAAGAAAAAGAAGGAGGAGAAGGTGGAGGAGGAAGAAGAGGAAGAAAATGAAGGAGGAGGCGGTGGAGGAGGAAGAAGAGGAAGAAAATGAAGAAGGAGGCGGTGGAGGAGGCGGAAGAGGAAGAGGTGGTGGAAGAGGAAGAACAGGAAGAAAATGAAGGAGGAGGCGGTGGAGGAGGCGGAAGAGGATGAGGTGGTGGAGAAGGAAGAAGAGGAAGAAAAAGGAGAACGTGGTGGAGGAGGTGCAGGAGGAGGAGGAGGTGGTGGAGGAGAAAGAAGAGGAAGAAAAAGCAGGAGGTGGTGGAGGAGGCGGAAGAGGAAGAAAAAGGAGGAGGAGGAGGTGGTGGAGGAGGAAGAAGAGGAAGAAAAAGAAGGAAGAGGCGGTGGAAGAGGCGGAGGAGGAGGTGGTGGTGGAGGAAGAAGGGGAAGAAAAAGATGGAGAAGGTGGTGGAGGAGGCAGAGGAGGAGGAGGAGGAGGTGGTGGAAGAGGAAAAAGTGGAATAAAAAGAAGGAGGAGGTGGTGGAGGAGACGAAGGTGGAGGACGAGAAGGTGGTGGAGGAGGAAGAAGAGGACGAAAAAGAAGAAGGAGGTGGTGGAAGAGGCGGAGGAGGAGGTGGTGGAGGAGGAAGAAGAGGAAGAAAAGGAGGAGGTGGTGGAGGAGGTGGAGAAGGAGGAGGAGGTGGTGGAGGAGAAAGAAGAGGAAGAAAAAGGAGGAGGTGGTGGAGGAGGTGGAGGAGGAGGTGGAGGAGGAAGAAAAGGAAGAAAAAGGAGGAGGTGGTGGAGGAGGTGAAGGAGGAGGAGGAGGGGGTGGAGGAGAAAGAAGAGGAAGAAGAAGAAGGAAGAGGCGGTGGAGGAGGCGGAGGAGGAGGTGGTGGAGGAGGAAGAAGAGGAAGAAAAAGAAGGAGGAGGCGGTGGAGGAGGCGGAGGAGGAGGAAGAGGTGGTGGAGGAGGAAGAGGAAGAAAAAGAAGGAAGCGGTGGAGGAGGCAGAGGAGGAGGAGGAGGAAGTGGTGGAGGAGGAAGAAGAGAACGAAGAAGAAGGAGGAGGAGGTGGAGAAGGAGAAGGAGGAGGTGGTGGAGGAGGAAGAAGAGGACGAGAAAGGAGGAGGTGGTGGAGGAGGCGGAGGAGGAGGTGGTGGAGGAGGAAGAAGAGGAAGAAAATGGAGGAGGCGGTGGAGGAGGCGGAGGAGGTGGAGGTGGTGGAGGAGGAAGAAGAGGAAGAAAAAGGAGGAGGTGGTGGAGGAGGTGGAGGAGGAGGAGGAGGTGGTGGAGAAGGAAGAAGAGGAAGAAAAAGGAGGAGATGGTGGAGGGGGCGGAGGAGGAGGAGGAGGAGGTGCTGGAGGAGGAAGAGGAGGAAGAAAAAGAAGGAGGAGAAGGTGGAGGAGGAAGAAGAGGAAGAAAATGAAGGAGGAGGCGGTGGAGGAGGAAGAAGAGGAAGAAAATGAAGAAGGAGGCGGTGCAGGAGGCGGAAGAGGAAGAGGTGGTGGAAGAGGAAGAACAGGAAGAAAATGAAGGAGGAGGCGGTGGAGGAGGCGGAAGAGGATGAGGTGGTGGAGAAGGAAGAAGAGGAAGAAAAAGGAGAACGTGGTGGAGGAGGTGCAGGAGGAGGAGGAGGTGGTGGAGGAGAAAGAAGAGGAAGAAAAAGCAGGAGGTGGTGGAGGAGGTGGAAGAGGAGGTGGTGGAAGAGGAAGAAGAGGAAGAAAAAGGAGGAGGAGGAGGTGGTGGAGGAGGAAGAAGAGGAAGAAAAAGAAGGAAGAGGCGGTGGAAGAGGCGGAGGAGGAGGTGGTGGTGGAGGAAGAAGGGGAAGAAAAAGATGGAGAAGGTGGTGGAGGAGGCAGAGGAGGAGGAGGAGGAGGTGGTGGAGGAGGAAAAAGTGGAATAAAAAGAAGGAGGAGGTGGTGGAGGAGACGAAGGTGGACGACGAGGAGGTGGTGGAGGAGGAAGAAGAGGACGAAAAAGAAGAAGGAGGTGGTGGAAGAGGCGGAGGAGGAGGTGGTGGAGGAGGAAGAAGAGGAAGAAAAGGAGGAGGTGGTGGAGGAGGTGGAGAAGGAGGAGGAGGTGGTGGAGGAGAAAGAAGAGGAAGAAAAAGGAGGAGGTGGTGGAGGAGGTGGAGGAGGAGGTGGAGGAGGAGGTGGAGGAGGAAGAAAAGGAAGAAAAACGAGGAGGTGGTGGAGGAGGTGGAGGAGGAGGAGGAGGGGGTGGAGGAGAAAGAAGAGGAAGAAGAAGAAGGAAGAGGCGGTGGAGGAGGCGGAGGAGGAGGTGGTGGAGGAGGAAGAAGAGGAAGAAAAAGAAGGAGGAGGCGGTGGAGGAGGCGGAGGAGGAGGAAGAGGTGGTGGAGGAGGAAGAGGAAGAAAAAGAAGGAAGCGGTGGAGGAGGCGGAGGAGGAGGAGGAGGAAGTGGTGGAGGAGGAAGAAGAGAACGAAGAAGAAGGAGGAGGCGGTGGAGGAGGAGGAAGAGAAGGTGGTTGAAGAGGAAGAAGAGAGCGAAAAAGAAGGAGGAGGCGGTGGAGGAGGTGGAGGAGAAGGCGGTGGAGGAGGAAGAAGAGGAAGAAAAAGAAGGTGAAGGCGGTGGAGGAGGCGGAGGAGGAGGAGGAGGAGGTGGTGGAGGAGGAAGAAGAGGACGAAAACGGAGGCGGTGGAGGAGGGGGAGGAGGAGGTGGCGGAGGACGAAGAAGAGGAAAATAAAAAAGACGGAGGAGGTGGTGGAGGAGGCGGAGGAGGAGGAGGTGGTGGAGGACGAAGAAGAGGAAAAAAATTAGTTGGTGGTGGTGGAGGAGGTGGAGGAGGAGGAGGAGGTGGTGGAGGAGGAAGAAGAGGACGAAAAAGGAGGCGGTGGAGGAGGCGGAGGAGGAGGTGGTGGAGGAGGAAGAAGAGAAAATAAAAAAGAGGGAGGAGGTGGTGGAGGAGGCGGAGGAGGAGGAGGTAGTGGAGGACGAAGAAGAGGAAGAAAAATAAGTTGGTGGTGGTGGAGGAGGTGGAGGAGGAGGAGGAGGTGGTGGAGGAGGAAGAAGACGAAGATAAAGAAGGAGGAGGTGCTGCAGGAGGCGGAGGAGGAGGAGGAGGAGGTGGTGGAGGAGGAAGAAGAGGACGAAAAAGAAGGAGGAGGCGGTGGAGGAGGCGGAGGAGGAGGTGGTGGAGGAGGAAGAAGAGGAAGATAAAGAAGGAGGAGGTGGTGGAGGAGGTGGAGGAGGAGGAGGAGGTGGTGGAGGAGGAAGAAGAAGAATAAAAAGAAGGAGGAGGAGGTGGAGGAGGCGGAGGAGAAGGACGTGGTGGAGGAGGAAGAAGAGGAAGAAAATGAAGGAGGAGGCAGTGGAGGAGGCGGAGGAGGAGGAGATGGTGGAGGAGGAAGAAGAGGAAAAAAAAGGAGGAGGTGGTGGAGGAGGTGGAGGAGGAGGAGGAGGTGGTAGAGGAGAAAGAAGAGGAGGAAAAAGGAGGAGGTGGTGGAGGAGGTGGAGGACAAGGTGGTGGAGGAGGAAGAGGAAGAAAAAGGAGGAGGTGGTGGAGGAGGTGGAGGAGGAAGAAGAGGAAGATAAAGGAGGAGGTGATGGAGGAGGTGGAGGAGGAGGAGGTGGTGGAGGAGGAAGAAGAGGAAGAAAAACATGGAGAAGGTGGTGGAGGAGGCGGAGGAGGAGGAGGAGGTGGTGGAAGAGGAAGAAGAGGAAGAAAAAGAAGGAGGAGGCGGTGGAGGAGGCGGAGGAGGAGGAGGAGGAGGTGGTGGAGGAGGAAGAAGAGAACGAAGAAGAAGGAGGAGGCGGTGGAGGAGGAGGAAGAGAAGGTGGTTGAATAGGAAGAAGAGAGCGAAAAAGAAGGAGGAGGCGGTGGAGGAGGTGGAGGAGAAGGTGGTGGAAGAGGAAGAAGAGGAAGAAAAAGAAGGTGAAGGCGGTGGAGGAGGCGGAGGAGGAGGAGGAGGAGGTGGTGGAGGAGGAAGAAGAGGACGAAAAAGGAGGCGGTGGAGGAGGCGGAGGAGGATGTGGTGGAGGAGGAAGAAGACGAAAATAAAAAAGACGGAGGAGGTGGTGGAGGAGGCGGAGGAGGAGGAGGTGGAGGAGGAAGAGGAGGAAGAAAAAGAAGGAGGAGGAGGTGGAGGACGAAGAAGAGGAAGAAAAAGGAGGAGATGGTGGAGGGGGCGGAGTAGGAGGTGCTGGAGGAGGAAGAGGAGGAAGAAAATGAAGGAGGAGGAGGTGGAGGAGGAAGAAGAGGAAGAAAATGAAGGAGGAGGCGGTGGAGGAGGCGGAAGAGGAAGAGGTGGTGGAAGAGGAAGAACAGGAAGAAAATGAAGGAGGAGGCGGTGGAGGAGGCGGAAGAGGATGAGGTGGTGGAGAAGGAAGAAGAGGAAGAAAAATGAGAAGGTGGTGGAGGAGGTGGAGGAGGAGGAGGTGGTGGTGGAGGAGAAAGAAGAGGAAGAAAAAGCAGGAGGTGGTGGAGGAGGTGGAGGAGGAGGTGGTGCAGGAGGAAGAAGAGGAAGAAAAAGGAGGAGGAGGAGGTGGTGGAGGAGGAAGAAGAGGAAGAAAAAGAAGGAAGAGGCGGTGGAGGAGGCGGAGGAGGAGGTGGTGGTGGAGGAAGAAGAGGAAGAAAAAGATGAAGAAGGTGGTGGAGGAGGCGGAGGAGGAGGAGGAGGAGGTGGTGGAAGAGAAAGAAGAGGATGAAAAAGAAGGAGTAGGCGGTGAGGAGGAAGAGGAGAAGGAGGAGGTGGTGGAGGAGGAAGAGGAAGAAATAGAAGGAGGCGGTGGAGGAAGCGGAGGAGGAGGAGGAGGAATTGGTGGAGGAGGAAGAAGTGGAAAAAAAAGAACGAGGAGGCGGTGGAGGAGGCGGAGGAGGAGGAGGAGGAGGTGGTGTAGGAGGAAGAAGAGGAAGAAAAAGAAGCAGGCGGTGGAGGAGGAGGAGGAGGTGGTGGAGGAGGAAGAAGTGGAAGAAAAAGAAGGAGGAAGCGGTGGAGGAGGTGGAGGAGGAGGAGAAGGAGGCGGTGGAGGAGGAAGGAGAGGACGAAAAAGAAGGAGGCGGTGGAGGCGGCAGAGGAGGAGATGGTAGAGGAGGAAAAGGAGGAGGTGGTGGAGGAGGCGGAGGAGGAAGAAAAAGAAGGTGGAGGAGGTGGAAGAGGCGGAGGAGGAGGAGGTGGTGGAGGAGGAAGAAGAGGAAGAAAAAGGAGGAGGTGGTGGAGGAGTTGGAGGAGGAGGAGAAGGTGGTGGAGGAGAAAGAAGAGGAAGAAAAAGAAGGTGAAGGCGGTGGAGGAGGCGGAGGAGGAGGAGGAGGAGGTGGTGGAGGAGGAAGAAGAGGACGAAAACGGAGGCGGTGGAGGAGGGGGAGGAGGAGGTGGCGGAGGAGGAAGAAGAGGAAAATAAAAAAGACGGAGGAGGTGGTGGAGGAGGCGGAGGAGGAGGAGGTGGTGGAGGACGAAGAAGAGGAAGAAAAATAAGTTGGTGGTGGTGGAGGAGGTGGAGGAGGAGGAGGAGGTGGTGGAGGAGGAAGAAGACGAAGAAAAAGGAGGTGGTGGTGCAGGAGGCGGAGGAGGAGGTGGAGGAGGTGGTGGAGGAGAAAGAAGAGGACGAAAAAGAAGGAGGAGGCGGTGGAGGAGGAGGAAGAGGAGGTGGTGGAGGAGGAAGAAGAGGGCGAAAAAGGAGGAGGCGGTGGAGGAGGTGGAGGAGGAGGTGGTGCAGGAGGAAGAAGAGGAGGAAGAAGGAGGAGGTGGTGGAGGAGGTGGAGGAGGAGGTGGTGGAGGAGGAAGAGGAAGAAAAAGGAGGAGGTGGTGGAGGAGGTGGAGGAGGTAGAAGAGGAAGAAAAAGATGGAGGAGGTGGTGGAGGAGGCGAAGGAGGGGGAAGAGGAGGTGGTGGAAGACGAAGAAGAGGAAGAAAAAGAAGGAGGAGGCGGTGGAGGAGGTGGAGAAGGAGGAGGAGGTGGTGGAGGAGGAAGAGGAAGAAAAAGAAGGAAGCAGTGGAGGAGGAGGAGGAGGAAGTGGTGGAGGAGGAAGAAGTGGAAGAAACACAACGAGGAGGCGGGGGAGAAGGCGGAGGTGGAAGAGGAGGAGGTGGTGGAGGAGGAAGAAGAGGACGAGAAAGGAGGAGGTGGTGGAGGAGGCGGAGGAGGAGGTGGTGGAGGAGGAAGAAGAGGAAGAAAATGAAGGAGGAGGCGGTGGAGGAGGCGGAGGAGGAGGAGGTGGTGGAGGAGGAAGAAGAGGAAGAAAAAGGAGGAGGTGGTGGAGGAGGTGGAGGAGGAGGAGGAGGTGGTGGAAGAGGAAGAAGAGGAAGAAAAAGGAGGAGAGGGTTGAGGGGGCGGAGGAGGAGGAGGAGGAGGTGGTGGAGGAGGAAGAGGAGGAAGAAAAAGAAGGAGGAGGAGGTGGAGGAGGAAGAAGAAGAAGAAAATGAAGGAGGCGGCGGTGGAGGAGGAAGAAGAGGAAGAGGTGGTGGAAGAGGAAGAACAGGAAGAAAATGAAGGAGGAGGCGGTGGAGGAGGCGGAAGAGGATGAGGTGGTGGAGAAGGAAGAAGAGAAAGAAAAAGGAGAAGGTGGTGGAGGAGGTGGAGGAGGAGGAGGAGGTGGTGGAGGAGAAAGAAGAGGAAGAAAAAGCAGGAGGTGGTGGAGGAGGTGGAGGAGGAGGTGGTGGAGGAGGAAGAAGAGGAAGAAAAAGGAGGAGGAGGAGGTGGTGGAGGAGGAAGAAGAGGAAGAAAAAGAAGGAAGAGGCGGTGGAGGAGGCGGAGGAGGAGGTGGTGGCGGAGGAAGAAGAGGAAGAAAAAGATGGAGAAGGTGGTGGAGGAGGCGGAGGAGGAGAGGAGGAGGTGGTGGAGGAGGAAAAAGTGGAATAAAAAGAAGGAGGAGGTGGTGGAGGAGGCGAAGGAGGAGGACGAGGAGGTGGTGGAGGAGGAAGAAGAGGACGAAAAAGAAGACGGAGGTGGTGGAAGAGGCGGAGGAGGAGGTGGTGGAGGAGGAAGAAGAGGAAGAAAAGGAGGAGGTGGTGGAGGAGATGGAGAAAGAGGAGGAGGTGGTGGAGGAGAAAGAAGAGGAAGAAAAAGTAGGAGGTGGTGGAGGAGGTGGAGGAGGAGGTGGTGGAGGAGGAAGAAGAGAAAGAAAAAGGAGGAGGTGGTGGAGAAGGAAGAAAAGAAAGAAACTGAAGGAGGAGGCGGTGGAGGAGGCGGAGGAGGAGGAGGTGGTGGAGGAGGAAAAAGAGGAAGAAAAAGGAGGAGGTGGTGGAGGAGGTGGAGGAGGAGGAGGAGGTGGTGGAAGAGGAAGAAGAGGAAGAAAAACAAGAAGGAGGCGGTGGAGAACGCGGAGGAGGTGGTGGAGGAGGAAGAAGAGGAAGAAAAAGAAGGAGGAGGCGGTGGAGGAGGTGGAGGAGGAGGAGGAGGAGGTGGTGGAGGAGGAAGAAGAGGACTAGAAAGGAGGAGGTGGTGGAGGAGGCGGAGGAGGAGGTGGTGGAGGAGGAAGAAGAGGAAGAAAATGAAAGAGGAGGCGGTGGAGGAGGCGGAGGAGGAGGAGGTGGTGGAGGAGGAAGAAGAGGAAGAAAAAGGAGGAGGTGGTGGAGGAGGAAGAAAAGAAAGAAACTGAAGGAGGCGGCGGTGGAGGAGGCGGAGGAGGAGGAGGTGGTGGAGGAGGAAGAAGAGGAAGAAAAAGGTGGAGGTGGTGGAGGAGGTGGAGGAGGAGGAGGAGATGATGGAAGAGGAAGAAGAGGAAGAAAATGATGGAGAAGGTGGTGGAGGAGGCGGAGGAGGAGGAGGAGGAGGTGGTGGAAGAGGAAGAAGAGGAAGAAAAAGAAGGAGGAGGCGGTGGAGGAGGCGGAGGAGGAGGAGGAGGTGGTGGAGGAGGAAGAGGAAGAAAAAGAAGGAAGCGGTGGAGGAGGCGGAGGAGGAGGAGGAGGAGGTGGTGGAGGAGGAAGAAGAGAACGAAGAAGAAGGAGGAGGCGGTGGAGGAGGAGGAAGAGAAGGTGGTTGAAGAGGAAGAAGAGAGCAAAAAAGAAGGAGGAGGCGGTGGAGGAGGTGGAGGAGAAGGTGGTGGAGGAGGAAGAAGAGGAAGAAAAAGAAGGTGAAGGCGGCGGAGGAGGCGGAGGAGGAGGAGGTGGTGGAGGAGGAAGAAGAGGACGAAAAAGGAAGCGGTGGAGGAGGCGGAGGAGGAGGTGGTGGAGGAGGAAGAAGAGGAAAATAAAAAAGACGGAGGAGGTGGTGGAGGAGGCGGAGGAGGAGGAGGTGGTGGAGGACGAAGAAGAGGAAGAAAAATAAGTTGGTGGTGGTGGAGGAGGTGGAGGAGGAGGAGGAGGTGGTGGAGGAGGAAGAAGACGAAGAAAAAGAAGGAGGAGGTGGTGCAGGAGGCGGAGGAGGAGGAGGAGAACGTGGTGGAGGAGGAAGAAGAGGACGAAAAAGAAGGAGGAGGCAGTGGAGGAGGAGGAAGAGGAGGTGGTGGAGGAAGAAAAAGAAGGAGGAGGTGATGGAGAAGGTGGAGGAGGAAGAGGTGGTCGAGGAGGAAGAAGATGAAGAAAAGGAGGTGGTGGAGGAGGGGGAGGAGGAGGAGGAGGTGGTGGAGGAGGAAGAAAAAGAATAAAAAGGAGGAGGAGGTGGAGGAGGCGAAGGAGAAGGAGGTGGTGGAGGAGGAAGAAGAGGAAGAAAATGAAGGAGGAGGCGGTGGAGGAGGCGGAGGAGGAGGAGATGGTGGAGGAGGAAGAAGAGGAAGAAAAAGGAGGAGGTGGTGGAGGAGGTGCAGGAGGAGGTGGTGGAGGAGGAAGAGGAAGAAAAAGGAGGAGGTGGTGGAGGAGGTGGAGGAGGAAGAAGAGGAAGAAAAAGAAGGAAGAAGTGGTGCAGGAGGCGGAGGAGTAGGTGGTGGAGGAGGAAGAAGAGGAAGAAAAAGATGGAGGAGGTGGTGGAGGAGGCGAAGGAGGGGCAAGAGGAGGTGGTGGAAGAGGAAGAAGAGGAAGAAAAAGAAGGAGGAGGCGGTGGAGGAGGCGGAGAAGGAGGAGGAGGTGGTGGAGGAGGAAGAGGAAGAAAAAGAAGGAAGCAGTGGAGGAGGAGGAGGAGGAAGTGGTGGAGGAGGAAGAAGTGGAAGAAAAACAACGAGCAGGCGGTGGAGAAAGCGGAGGTGGAAGAGGAGGAGGTGGTGGAGGAGGAAGAAGAGGACGAAGAAGAAGGAGGAGGAGGTGGAGAAGGAGGAGGAGGAGGTGGTGGAGGAGGAAGAAGAGGACGAGAAAGGAGGAGGTGGTGGAGGAGGCGGAGGAGGAGGTGGTGGAGGAGGAAGAAGAGGAAGAAAATGAAGAAGGAGGCGGTGGAGGAGGCGGAGGAGGTGGAGGTGGTGGAGGAGGAAGAAGAGGAAGAAAAAGGAGGAGGTGGTGGAGGAGGTGGAGGAGGAGGAGGTGGTGGAGGAGGTGGAGGAGGAGGAGGAGGTGGTGGAGAAGGAAGAAGAGGAAGAAAAAGGAGGAGATGGTGGAGGGGGCGGAGGAGGAGGAGGAGGAGGTGCTGGAGGAGGAAGAGGAGGAAGAAAAAGAAGGAGGAGAAGGTGGAGGAGGAAGAAGAGGAAGAAAATGAAGGAGGAGGCGGTGGAGGAGGAAGAAGAGGAAGAAAATGAAGAAGGAGGCGGTGGAGGAGGCGGAAGAGGAAGAGGTGGTGGAAGAGGAAGAACAGGAAGAAAATGAAGGAGGAGGCGGTGGAGGAGGCGGAAGAGGATGAGGTGGTGGAGAAGGAAGAAGAGGAAGAAAAAGGAGAACGTGGTGGAGGAGGTGCAGGAGGAGGAGGAGGTGGTGGAGGAGAAAGAAGAGGAAGAAAAAGCAGGAGGTGGTGGAGGAGGTGGAAGAGGAAGAAAAAGGAGGAGGAGGAGGTGGTGGAGGAGGAAGAAGAGGAAGAAAAAGAAGGAAGAGGCGGTGGAAGAGGCGGAGGAGGAGGTGGTGGTGGAGGAAGAAGGGGAAGAAAAAGATGGAGAAGGTGGTGGAGGAGGCAGAGGAGGAGGAGGAGGAGGTGGTGGAAGAGGAAAAAGTGGAATAAAAAGAAGGAGGAGGTGGTGGAGGAGACGAAGGTGGAGGACGAGAAGGTGGTGGAGGAGGAAGAAGAGGACGAAAAAGAAGAAGGAGGTGGTGGAAGAGGCGGAGGAGGAGGTGGTGGAGGAGGAAGAAGAGGAAGAAAAGGAGGAGGTGGTGGAGGAGGTGGAAGAGGAAGAAAAAGGAGGAGGAGGAGGTGGTGGAGGAGGAAGAAGAGGAAGAAAAAGAAGGAAGAGGCGGTGGAAGAGGCGGAGGAGGAGGTGGTGGTGGAGGAAGAAGGGGAAGAAAAAGATGGAGAAGGTGGTGGAGGAGGCAGAGGAGGAGGAGGAGGAGGTGGTGGAAGAGGAAAAAGTGGAATAAAAAGAAGGAGGAGGTGGTGGAGGAGACGAAGGTGGAGGACGAGAAGGTGGTGGAGGAGGAAGAAGAGGACGAAAAAGAAGAAGGAGGTGGTGGAAGAGGCGGAGGAGGAGGTGGTGGAGGAGGAAGAAGAGGAAGAAAAGGAGGAGGTGGTGGAGGAGGTGGAGAAGGAGGAGGAGGTGGTGGAGGAGAAAGAAGAGGAAGATAAAGGAGGAGGTGGTGGAGGAGGTGGAGGAGGAGGTGGAGGAGGAAGAAAAGGAAGAAAAAGGAGGAGGTGGTGGAGGAGGTGAAGGAGGAGGAGGAGGGGGTGGAGGAGAAAGAAGAGGAAGAAGAAGAAGGAAGAGGCGGTGGAGGAGGCGGAGGAGGAGGTGGTGGAGGAGGAAGAAGAGGAAGAAAAAGAAGGAGGAGGCGGTGGAGGAGGCGGAGGAGGAGGAAGAGGTGGTGGAGGAGGAAGAGGAAGAAAAAGAAGGAAGCGGTGGAGGAGGCAGAGGAGGAGGAGGAGGAAGTGGTGGAGGAGGAAGAAGAGAACGAAGAAGAAGGAGGAGGAGGTGAAGAAGGAGAAGGAGGAGGTGGTGGAGGAGGAAGAAGAGGACGAGAAAGGAGGAGGTGGTGGAGGAGGCGGAGGAGGAGGTGGTGGAGGAGGAAGAAGAGGAAGAAAATGGAGGAGGCGGTGGAGGAGGCGGAGGAGGTGGAGGTGGTGGAGGAGGAAGAAGAGGAAGAAAAAGGAGGAGGTGGTGGAGGAGATGGAGGAGGAGGAGGAGGTGGTGGAGAAGGAAGAAGAGGAAGAAAAAGGAGATGGTGGAGGGGGCGGAGGAGGAGGAGGAGGAGGTGCTGGAGGAGGAAGAGGAGGAAGAAAAAGAAGGAGGAGAAGGTGGAGGAGGAAGAAGAGGAAGAAAATGAAGGAGGAGGCGGTGGAGGAGGAAGAAGAGGAAGAAAATGAAGAAGGAGGCGGTGCAGGAGGCGGAAGAGGAAGAGGTGGTGGAAGAGGAAGAACAGGAAGAAAATGAAGGAGGAGGCGGTGGAGGAGGCGGAAGAGGATGAGGTGGTGGAGAAGGAAGAAGAGGAAGAAAAAGGAGAACGTGGTGGAGGAGGTGCAGGAGGAGGAGGAGGTGGTGGAGGAGAAAGAAGAGGAAGAAAAAGCAGGAGGTGGTGGAGGAGGTGGAAGAGGAGGTGGTGGAAGAGGAAGAAGAGGAAGAAAAAGGAGGAGGAGGAGGTGGTGGAGGAGGAAGAAGAGGAAGAAAAAGAAGGAAGAGGCGGTGGAAGAGGCGGAGGAGGAGGTGGTGGTGGAGGAAGAAGGGGAAGAAAAAGATGGAGAAGGTGGTGGAGGAGGCAGAGGAGGAGGAGGAGGAGGTGGTGGAGGAGGAAAAAGTGGAATAAAAAGAAGGAGGAGGTGGTGGAGGAGACGAAGGTGGACGACGAGGAGGTGGTGGAGGAGGAAGAAGAGGACGAAAAAGAAGAAGGAGGTGGTGGAAGAGGCGGAGGAGGAGGTGGTGGAGGAGGAAGAAGAGGAAGAAAAGGAGGAGGTGGTGGAGGAGGTGGAGAAGGAGGAGGAGGTGGTGGAGGAGAAAGAAGAGGAAGAAAAAGGAGGAGGTGGTGGAGGAGGTGGAGGAGGAGGTGGAGGAGGAAGAAAAGGAAGAAAAACGAGGAGGTGGTGGAGGAGGTGGAGGAGGAGGAGGAGGGGGTGGAGGAGAAAGAAGAGGAAGAAGAAGAAGGAAGAGGCGGTGGAGGAGGCGGAGGAGGAGGTGGTGGAGGAGGAAGAAGAGGAAGAAAAAGAAGGAGGAGGCGGTGGAGGAGGCGGAGGAGGAGGAAGAGGTGGTGGAGGAGGAAGAGGAAGAAAAAGAAGGAAGCGGTGGAGGAGGCGGAGGAGGAGGAGGAGGAAGTGGTGGAGGAGGAAGAAGAGAACGAAGAAGAAGGAGGAGGCGGTGGAGGAGGAGGAAGAGAAGGTGGTTGAAGAGGAAGAAGAGAGCGAAAAAGAAGGAGGAGGCGGTGGAGGAGGTGGAGGAGAAGGCGGTGGAGGAGGAAGAAGAGGAAGAAAAAGAAGGTGAAGGCGGTGGAGGAGGCGGAGGAGGAGGAGGAGGAGGTGGTGGAGGAGGAAGAAGAGGACGAAAACGGAGGCGGTGGAGGAGGGGGAGGAGGAGGTGGCGGAGGACGAAGAAGAGGAAAATAAAAAAGACGGAGGAGGTGGTGGAGGAGGCGGAGGAGGAGGAGGTGGTGGAGGACGAAGAAGAGGAAAAAAATTAGTTGGTGGTGGTGGAGGAGGTGGAGGAGGAGGAGGAGGTGGTGGAGGAGGAAGAAGACGAAGAAAAAGGAGGTGGTGGTGCAGGAGGCGGAGGAGGAGGTGGAGGAGGTGGTGGAGGAGAAAGAAGAGGACGAAAAAGAAGGAGGAGGCGGTGGAGGAGGAGGAAGAGGAGGTGGTGGAGGAGGAAGAAGAGGGCGAAAAAGGAGGAGGCGGTGGAGGAGGTGGAGGAGGAGGTGGTGCAGGAGGAAGAAGAAGAAGAAAAAGAAGGAGGAGGTGATGGAGAAGGCAGAGGAGGAAGAGGTGGTGGCGGAGGAATAAGATGAAGAAAAAGGAGGAGGTGGTGGAGGAGGTGGACGAGGAGGAGGAGGTGGTGGAGGAGAAAGAAGAAAAATAAAAAGGAGGAGGAGGTGGAGGAGGCGGAGGAGAAGGAGGTGGTGGAGGAGGAAGAAGAGGAAGAAAATGAAGGAGGAGGCGGTGGAGGAGGCGGAGGAGGAGGAGGAGGTGGTGGAGGAGAAAGAAGAGGAGGAAGAAGGAGGAGGTGGTGGAGGAGGTGGAGGAGGAGGTGGTGGAGGAGGAAGAGGAAGAAAAAGGAGGAGGTGGTGGAGGAGGTGGAGGAGGAAGAAGAGGAAGAAAAAGATGGAGGAGGTGGTGGAGGAGGCGAAGGAGGGGGAAGAGGAGGTGGTGGAAGACGAAGAAGAGGAAGAAAAAGAAGGAGGAGGCGGTGGAGGAGGCGGAGAAGGAGGAGGAGGTGGTGGAGGAGGAAGAGGAAGAAAAAGAAGGAAGCAGTGGAGGAGGAGGAGGAGAAAGTGGTGGAGGAGGAAGAAGTGGAAGAAACACAACGAGGAGGCGGGGGAGAAGGCGGAGGTGGAAGAGGAGGAGGTGGTGGAGGAGGAAGAAGAGGACGAGAAAGGAGGAGGTGGTGGAGGAGGCGGAGGAGGAGGTGGTGGAGGAGGAAGAAGAGGAAGAAAATGAAGGAGGAGGCGGTGGAGGAGGCGGAGGAGGAGGAGGTGGTGGAGGAGGAAGAAGAGGAAGAAAAAGGAGGAGGTGGTGGAGGAGGTGGAGGAGGAGGAGGAGGTGGTGGAAGAGGAAGAAGAGGACGAAAAAGGAGGCGGTGGAGGAGGCGGAGGAGGAGGTGGTGGAGGAGGAAGAAGAGAAAATAAAAAAGAGGGAGGAGGTGGTGGAGGAGGCGGAGGAGGAGGAGGTAGTGGAGGACGAAGAAGAGGAAGAAAAATAAGTTGGTGGTGGTGGAGGAGGTGGAGGAGGAGGAGGAGGTGGTGGAGGAGGAAGAAGACGAAGATAAAGAAGGAGGAGGTGCTGCAGGAGGCGGAGGAGGAGGAGGAGGAGGTGGTGGAGGAGGAAGAAGAGGACGAAAAAGAAGGAGGAGGCGGTGGAGGAGGCGGAGGAGGAGGTGGTGGAGGAGGAAGAAGAGGAAGATAAAGAAGGAGGAGGTGGTGGAGGAGGTGGAGGAGGAGGAGGAGGTGGTGGAGGAGGAAGAAGAAGAATAAAAAGAAGGAGGAGGAGGTGGAGGAGGCGGAGGAGAAGGACGTGGTGGAGGAGGAAGAAGAGGAAGAAAATGAAGGAGGAGGCAGTGGAGGAGGCGGAGGAGGAGGAGATGGTGGAGGAGGAAGAAGAGGAAAAAAAAGGAGGAGGTGGTGGAGGAGGTGGAGGAGGAGGAGGAGGTGGTAGAGGAGAAAGAAGAGGAGGAAAAAGGAGGAGGTGGTGGAGGAGGTGGAGGACGAGGTGGTGGAGGAGGAAGAGGAAGAAAAAGGAGGAGGTGGTGGAGGAGGTGGAGGAGGAAGAAGAGGAAGATAAAGGAGGAGGTGATGGAGGAGGTGGAGGAGGAGGAGGTGGTGGAGGAGGAAGAAGAGGAAGAAAAACATGGAGAAGGTGGTGGAGGAGGCGGAGGAGGAGGAGGAGGTGGTGGAAGAGGAAGAAGAGGAAGAAAAAGAAGGAGGAGGCGGTGGAGGAGGCGGAGGAGGAGGAGGAGGAGGTGGTGGAGGAGGAAGAAGAGAACGAAGAAGAAGGAGGAGGTGGTGGAGGATGAGGAAGAGAAGGTGGTTGAATAGGAAGAAGAGAGCGAAAAAGAAGGAGGAGGCGGTGGAGGAGGTGGAGGAGAAGGTGGTGGAGGAGGAAGAAGAGGAAGAAAAAGAAGGTGAAGGCGGTGGAGGAGGCGGAGGAGGAGGAGGAGGAGGTAGTGGAGGAGGAAGAAGAGGACGAAAAAGGAGGCGGTGGAGGAGGCGGAGGAGGAGGAGGTGGAGGAGGAAGAGGAGGAAGAAAAAGAAGGAGGAGGAGGTGGAGGACGAAGAAGAGGAAGAAAAAGGAGGAGATGGTGGAGGGGGCGGAGTAGGAGGTGCTGGAGGAGGAAGAGGAGGAAGAAAATGAAGGAGGAGGAGGTGGAGGAGGAAGAAGAGGAAGAAAATGAAGGAGGAGGCGGTGGAGGAGGCGGAAGAGGAAGAGGTGGTGGAAGAGGAAGAACAGGAAGAAAATAAAGGAGGAGGCGGTGGAGGAGGCGGAAGAGGATGAGGTGGTGGAGAAGGAAGAAGAGGAAGAAAAATGAGAAGGTGGTGGAGGAGGTGGAGGAGGAGGAGGTGGTGGTGGAGGAGAAAGAAGAGGAAGAAAAAGCAGGAGGTGGTGGAGGAGGTGGAGGAGGAGGTGGTGCAGGAGGAAGAAGAGGAAGAAAAAGGAGGAGGAGGAGGTGGTGGAGGAGGAAGAAGAGGAAGAAAAAGAAGGAAGAGGCGGTGGAGGAGGCGGAGGAGGAGGTGGTGGTGGAGGAAGAAGAGGAAGAAAAAGATGGAGAAGGTGGTGGAGGAGGCGGAGGAGGAGGAGGAGGAGGTGGTGGAAGAGAAAGAAGAGGAAGAAAAAGAAGGAGTAGGCGGTGAGGAGGAAGAGGAGAAGGAGGAGGTGGTGGAGGAGGAAGAGGAAGAAATAGAAGGAGGCGGTGGAGGAAGCGGAGGAGGAGGAGGAGGAAGTGGTGGAGGAGGAAGAAGTGGAAAAAAAAGAACGAGGAGGCGGTGGAGGAGGCGGAGGAGGAGGAGGAGGAGGTGGTGTAGGAGGAAGAAGAGGAAGAAAAAGAAGCAGGCGGTGGAGGAGGAGGAGGAGGTGGTGGAGGAGGAAGAAGTGGAAGAAAAAGAAGGAGGAAGCGCTGGAGGAGGTGGAGGAGGAGGAGAAGGAGGCGGTGGAGGAGGAAGGAGAGGACGAAAAAGAAGGAGGCGGTGGAGGCGGCAGAGGAGGAGATGGTAGAGGAGGAAAAGGAGGAGGTGGTGGAGGAGGCGGAGGAGGAAGAAAAAGAAGGTGGAGGAGGTGGAAGAGGCGGAGGAGGAGGAGGTGGTGGAGGAGGAAAAAGAGGAAGAAAAAGAAGGAGGCGGTGGAGTGGCGGAGGAGGAGGTGGTGGAGGAGGAAGAAGAGGAAGAAAAAGATGGAAGAGGTGGTGGAGGAGGCGGAGGAGGAGAGGAGGAGGTGGTGAAGGAGGAAGAAGAGGAAGAAAAAGAAGGAGGAGGAGGTGGAGGAGGCGGAGGAGGCGGCGGAGGTGGTGGAGGAGGAAGAAGAGGAAGAAAAAGAAGGAGGCGGTGGAGGATGTGGAGGAGGAGGAGGAGGTGGTGGAGGAGGAAGAAGGGAAGAAAAAGAAGGAGGAGGCGGTGGAGGAGGCGGAGGAGGAGGAGGTGGTGGAGGAGGAAAAAGAGGAAGAAAAAGAAGGAGGAGGTGGTGCAGGAGGCGGAGGGGGACGAGGAGCAGGTGGTGGAGCAGGAATAAGAGAATGAAAAAGAAGGATGTGGCGGTGGAGGAGGCGGAGGAGGAGGTGGAGGAGGAAGAATAGGAAGAAAAAGGAGGAGCTGGTCGAGGATGTGGAGGAGGAGGAGGATGTGGTGGAGGAGGAAGAAGAGGAAAAATAAGAAGGAGGAGGCGGTAGAGGAGACGGAGGAGGAGGAGGAGGGGGGAGGAGGAAGAAGAGGAAGAAAAAGAAGGAGGCGGTGGAGGAGGCAGAGGAGGAGGAGGAGGTGGTGGAGGAGGAAGAAGAGGATGAAAAAGAAGGAGGCGGTGGAGGAGGCACAGGAGGAGATGGTAGAGGAGGAAAAGGAGGAGGTGCTGGAGGAGGCGGAGGAGGAGGAGGAGGAGGTGGTGGAGGAGGAAGAGGAGGAAGAAAAAGAAGGTGGAGGAGGTGGAGGAGGCGGAGGAGGAGGAGGTGGTGGAGGAGGAAGAAGAGGAAGAATATGAAGGAGGAGGCGGTGGAGGAGGCGGAGGAGGAGGAGGTGGTGGAGGAGGAAAAAGAGGAAGAAAAAGAAGGAGGAGGTGGTGCAGGAGGCGGAGGGGGACGAGGAGCAGGTGGTGGAGCAGGAATAAGAGAATGAAAAAGAAGGATGTGGCGGTGGAGGAGGCGGAGGAGGAGGTGGAGGAGGAAGAATAGGAAGAAAAAGGAGGAGCTGGTCGAGGATGTGGAGGAGGAGGAGGATGTGGTGGAGGAGGAAGAAGAGGAAAAATAAGAAGGAGGAGGCGGTAGAGGAGACGGAGGAGGAGGAGGAGGAGGGGGAGGAGGAAGAAGAGGAAGAAAAAGAAGGAGGAGGCGGTGGAGAGTCGGAGGAGGAGGTGGTGGAGGAGGAAGAAGAGGAAGAAAAAGAAGGAGGAGGTGGTGCAGGAGGCAGAGGAGGAGGAGGAGGAGGTGCTGGAGCAGGAAGAAGAGAACGAAAAAGAAGGAGGAGGCGGTGGAGGACGCGGAGGAGGAGGAGGAGGTGGTGGAGGAGGAAGAATAGGAAGAAAAAGGAGGAGGTGGTGGAGGATGTGGAGGAGGAGGAGGAGGTGGTGGAGGAGGAAGAAGGGAAGAAAAAGAAGGAGGAGGCGGTGGAGAGGCGGAGGAGGAGGTGGTGGAGGAGGAAGAAGAGGAAGAAAAAGAAGGAGGAGGCGGTGGAGGGGCGGAGGAGGAGGTGGTGGAGGAGGAAGAAGAGGAAGAAAAAGAAGGAGGCGGTGGAGGAGGCAGAGGAGGAGGAGGAGGTGGTGGAGGAGGAAGAAGAGGAAGAAAAAGGAGGAGGTGGTGGAGGAGGTGGAGGAGGAGGAGGAGGTGGTGGAGGAGGAAGAAGAGGAAGAAAGGAGGAGGTGGTGGAGGAGGCGGAGGAGGAGGAGCAAGAGGTTGTGGAGGAGGAAGAGGAGGAATAAAAAGAAGGAGGAGGAGGTGGAGGAGGCGGAGGAGGAGGAGGTGGTGGAGGAGGAAGAAGAGGAAGAAAATGAAGGAGGAGGCGGTGGAGGAGGCGGAGGAGGAGGAGGTGGTGGAGGAGGAAGAAGAGGAAGAAAAAGGAGGAGGTGGTGGAGGCGGTGGAGGAGGAGCAGGAGGTGGTGGAGGAGGAAGAAGAGGAAGAAAAAGGAGGAGGTGGTGGAGGAGGCAGAGGAGGCAGAAGAGGAGGTGGTGGAGGAGGAAGAAGAGAAAGAAAAAGAAGGAGGCGGTGGAGGAAGCGGAGGAGGAGGAGGAGTTGGTTGAGGAGGAAGAAGAGGAAGAAAAAATGGAGGAGGTGGTGGATGAGTCAGAGGAGGAGGAGGTGGTGGAGGAGGAAGAAAAGGAAGAAAAAGAAGGAGGAGGTGGTGGAGGAGGTGGAGGAGGAGGACGAGGAGGTGGTGGAGGAGGAAGAAGAGGACTAAAAGAAGGACGAGGCGGTGGAGGAGGCGGAGGAGGAGGAGGTCGTGGAGCAGGAAGAAGAGAATGAAAAAGAAGAATGAGGCGATGGAGGAGGCGGAGGAGGAGGAGGAGGATGTGGTGGAGGAGGAAGAAGAGGAAAATAAAGAAGGAGGAGGCGGTGGAGGAGACGGAGGAGGAGGAGGTTGAGGAGGAATAAGAGGAAGAAAAAGAAGGAGGAGGTGGTGCAGGAGGCGGAGGAGGAGGAGGAGGAGGTGGAGGAGGAAGAATAGGAAGAAAATGGAGGAGGTGGTGGAGGATGTGGAGGAGGAGGAGGAGGTGGTGGAGGAGGAAGAAGAGGAAAAAAAAGAAGGAGGAGGCGGTGGAGAGGCGGAGGAGGAGGTGGTGGAGGAGGAGGAAGAAGAGGAAGAAAAAGAAGGAGGAGGCAGTGGAGGGGCGGAGGAGGAGGTGGTGGAGGAGGAAGAAGAGGAAGAAAAAGATGGAAGAGGTGGTGGAGGAGGCGGAGCAGGAGGAGGAGGAGGTGGTGAAGGAGGACGAAGAGGAAGAAAAAGGAGGAGGAGGCGGTGAAGGAGGCGGAGGAGGTGGCGGAGGTGGTGGAGGAGGAAGAAGAGGAAGAAAAAGAAGGAGGAGGCGGTGGAGGGGCGGAGGAGGAGGTGGTGGAGGAGGAAGAGGAAGAAAAAGAAGGAGGCGGTGGAGGAGGCGGAGGAGGAGGAGGAGGAAGTGGTGGAGGAGGAAGAAGTGGAAGAAAAAGAATGAGGAGGCGGTTGAGGCGGCGGAGGAGGAGGAGGAGGAGGTGGTGTAGGAGGAAGAAGAGGAAGAAAAAGAAGGAGGAGGCAGTGGAGGAGGCGGAGGAGGAGGTGGTGGAGGAGAAAGAAGAGGACCAAAAAGGAGGAGGAGGCGGTGGAGGAGGCGGAGGAGGAGGAGGAGGATGTGGTGGAGGAGGAAGAAGAGGAAGAAAAAGAAGGAGGAGGCGGTGGAGGAGGCGGAGGAGGGGGCGGTGGTGGAGGAGGAAGAAGAGGAAGAAAAAGAAGGAGGAGGCAGAGAAGGAGGAAGAAGAAGAAGGAGGAGGAGGCAGAGGAGTTGGTGGAGGAGGAAGAAGAAGAAAAAGGAGAAGGCGGAGGAGGAGGCGGAGGAGAAGGAGGAGAAGGTGGTGGAGGAGGTAGAACAGGAAGAAAAACAAGGAGGAGTCGGTGGAGGAGGAGGATGAGGAGGAGGAGGTGGTGGAGGAGGAAGAAGAGGAAGAAAGGAGGAGGTGGTGGAGGAGGCGGAGGAGGAGGAGCAAGAGGTTGTGGAGGAGGAAGAGGAGGAATAAAAAGAAGGAAGAGGCGGTGGAGGAGGCGGAGGAGGAGGTGATGGAGGAGGAAGAGGAAGAAAAAGAAGGAAGCGGTGGAGGAGGCGGAGGAGGAGGAGGAGGAGGTGGTGGAGGAGGAAGAAGAGAACGAAGAAGAAGGTGGAGGCGGTGGAGGAGGAGGAAGAGAATGTGGTTGAGGAGGAAGAAGAGAGCGAAAAAGAAGGAGGAGGCGGTGGAGGAGGTTGAGGAGAAGGTGGTGGAGGAGGAAGAAGAGGAAGAAAAAGAAGGTGAAGGCGGTGGAGGAGGCGGAGGAGGAGGAAGAGGAGGTGGTGGAGGAGGAAGAAGAGGACGAAAAAGGAGGCGGTGGAGGAGGCGGAGGAGGAGGTGGTGGAGGAGGAAGAAGAGAAAATAAAAAAGAGGGAGGAGGTGGTGGAGGAGGCGGAGGAGGAGGAGGTAGTGGAGGACGAAGAAGAGGAAGAAAAATAAGTTGGTGGTGGTGGAGGAGGTGGAGGAGGAGGAGGAGGTGGTGGAGGAGGAAGAAGACGAAGATAAAGAAGGAGGAGGTGCTGCAGGAGGCGGAGGAGGAGGAGGAGGAGGTGGTGGAGGAGGAAGAAGAGGACGAAAAAGAAGGAGGAGGCGGTGGAGGAGGCGGAGGAGGGAGGTGGTGGAGGAGGAAGAAGAGGAAGATAAAGAAGGAGGAGGTGGTGGAGGAGGTGGAGGAGGAGGAGGAGGTGGTGGAGGAGGAAGAAGAAGAATAAAAAGAAGGAGGAGGAGGTGGAGGAGGCGGAGGAGAAGGACGTGGTGGAGGAGGAAGAAGAGGAAGAAAATGAAGGAGGAGGCAGTGGAGGAGGCGGAGGAGGAGGAGATGGTGGAGGAGGAAGAAGAGGAAAAAAAAGGAGGAGGTGGTGGAGGAGGTGGAGGAGGAGGAGGAGGTGGTAGAGGAGAAAGAAGAGGAGGAAAAAGGAGGAGGTGGTGGAGGAGGTGGAGGACGAGGTGGTGGAGGAGGAAGAGGAAGAAAAAGGAGGAGGTGGTGGAGGAGGTGGAGGAGGAAGAAGAGGAAGATAAAGGAGGAGGTGATGGAGGAGGTGGAGGAGGAGGAGGTGGTGGAGGAGGAAGAAGAGGAAGAAAAACATGGAGAAGGTGGTGGAGGAGGCGGAGGAGGAGGAGGAGGTGGTGGAAGAGGAAGAAGAGGAAGAAAAAGAAGGAGGAGGCGGTGGAGGAGGCGGAGGAGGAGGAGGAGGAGGTGGTGGAGGAGGAAGAAGAGAACGAAGAAGAAGGAGGAGGTGGTGGAGGAGGAGGAAGAGAAGGTGGTTGAATAGGAAGAAGAGAGCGAAAAAGAAGGAGGAGGCGGTGGAGGAGGTGGAGGAGAAGGTGGTGGAGGAGGAAGAAGAGGAAGAAAAAGAAGGTGAAGGCGGTGGAGGAGGCGGAGGAGGAGGAGGAGGAGGTGGTGGAGGAAGAGAAGAGGACGAAAAAGGAGGCGGTGGAGGAGGCGGAGGAGGAGGAGGTGGAGGAGGAAGAGGAGGAAGAAAAAGAAGGAGGAGGAGGTGGAGGACGAAGAAGAGGAAGAAAAAGGAGGAGATGGTGGAGGGGGCGGAGTAGGAGGTGCTGGAGGAGGAAGAGGAGGAAGAAAATGAAGGAGGAGGAGGTGGAGGAGGAAGAAGAGGAAGAAAATGAAGGAGGAGGCGGTGGAGGAGGCGGAAGAGGAAGAGGTGGTGGAAGAGGAAGAACAGGAAGAAAATAAAGGAGGAGGCGGTGGAGGAGGCGGAAGAGGATGAGGTGGTGGAGAAGGAAGAAGAGGAAGAAAAATGAGAAGGTGGTGGAGGAGGTGGAGGAGGAGGAGGTGGTGGTGGAGGAGAAAGAAGAGGAAGAAAAAGCAGGAGGTGGTGGAGGAGGTGGAGGAGGAGGTGGTGCAGGAGGAAGAAGAGGAAGAAAAAGGAGGAGGAGGAGGTGGTGGAGGAGGAAGAAGAGGAAGAAAAAGAAGGAAGAGGCGGTGGAGGAGGCGGAGGAGGAGGTGGTGGTGGAGGAAGAAGAGGAAGAAAAAGATGGAGAAGGTGGTGGAGGAGGCGGAGGAGGAGGAGGAGGAGGTGGTGGAAGAGAAAGAAGAGGAAGAAAAAGAAGGAGTAGGCGGTGAGGAGGAAGAGGAGAAGGAGGAGGTGGTGGAGAGGAAGAGGAAGAAATAGAAGGAGGCGGTGGAGGAAGCGGAGGAGGAGGAGGAGGAAGTGGTGGAGGAGGAAGAAGTGGAAAAAAAAGAACGAGGAGGCGGTGGAGGAGGCGGAGGAGGAGGAGGAGGAGGTG
>NW_028132364.1:0-23776 GCF_964374135.1 Grampus griseus | reverse complement strand
ATAAATGACAGCTATCGTCCAAAAATATACTGAAGTAAGGCTGCCAAGAGGACTTGAAAGCGGTGCAGAATTGCAGAAACCGATTTCAGGAGGTAGATAGGAATTGCATTTAAAGCATAGGAAAAGAGACAGAACTTGGAAAATAATGCACTTGGCAAAAAAGGACATATGTGTTTTATCCAGAGCTCTCATAACCGAGGGGAGGAGATTCCCAGCAGGCTCCAACTGCCACCTGAGGGCTCATGTTGTCAAGGCAACGTGAGCAAGCCAGGCAGGAGTTACCTCACAGCAGAGATCCCACCTCACAGAAGGGTGAGAAACCCAGCCAACATCAGACTCTCACCAGAGGGCCCACATCACCAAGGGGATGGGAACCAGGCAGGAGTGTCTTCACACCAGTGGGGCCACATCATCGAAAGGTGAGGTACTCAGCACATGTGTCCTCAAACCAGAGGACCCACATCACTAAGGGCCTCGGAGTGAGGCAGGCAGGAGTAGCCTCAAAACACTGTGCCCATAGAATAAAAAAGTGAGGAATCCAGCAGTTGGAACCTCCCAGCAGGGGGCCCAGAGCACCGAGGCTATGGGATCCAGGCCACAGTGAACTCACAGAAGAGGGCCCATGTCATGAAACTGAGCAACCCAGCCATTGGGACCTCAGAGCAGGAGGCCCACATCCCCATGGGGATATAAATCTGGTAGGAGTGTCCTCGCACCACTGAAAACGTATCAGAAAATTTTGGGAGACCAGCAGTTAGAGCCTGACGCCAGAGGACCCTCATCACCAAGGGAAGGAGGCTCCCAGCAGGCTCCAACGGCCACCAGAGGGCTGACGTCGCCAAGGCGATGTGTGCCAACCAGGCACGAATGACCTCACAGCAGAGGGCCCACCTCAGAGAAGTGTGACGAACCCAGTCAGGATCAGACTCGCACCAGAGGGCCCACATCACCAAACGGATTGGAACCAGGCAGGAGTGTCCTCACATGAGTAGGGCCACATCATCTAAAGGTGAGGAACCCAGAACACGTGGCTTCAAACCATAGGACACACATCACCAAGAGGCTGGGGGTGAGGCAGGCAGGAGGAGCCTCACAACAGAGGGCCCAAAAATAAGGAAGGTGAGGAATCCAGCAGTTGCAACCTCCCAGCAGGCGGCCCAGAGCACAGAGGCTAGGGGATCCAAGCCAGAGTGAACTAACACCAGACAGCCCACATCATGAAACTGTGAGCAACCCAGACATTGGGACCTCAGAGCAGAAGGCCCACATCCCCATGGTGATGGGAACATGACAGGAGTGTCCTGGCATCACTGGGCTCACATCAGAAAACGTGGGGTGCTCAGAAGTTAGGGCCTGACGCTAGAGGGCACTCATCACCGAGGGGAGGAGGCTCCCAGCAGGCTCCAGCTGCCACCAGAGGGCCAACGTCACCAAGGCGATGTGTGCCAGCCCGGCAGGAGTGACCTCACAGCAGAGGCCCCACCTCACAGAAGGGTGAGGAACACAGCCAGGATCAGACTCTCACCAGAGGGCCCACATCACCAAGGGGAAGGGAATCAGGCAGGAGTGTCCCCACATCAGTGGGACAACATCATCGAAAGGTGAGGATCCCAGCACATGTAGCCTCAAACCAGAGGAACCACATCACCAAGGGGTTCGGAATGAGGCTGGCAGGACCGGCCTCACAACACAGGGTCCATAGAATATAAAAGTTGAGGAATCCAGCAGTTGGAACCTCCCAGCAAGCGGCCCAGAGCACCGAGGCTATGGGATCCAGGCCGCAGTGAACTCACAGCAGAGGGCCCACATCATGAACCTGTGAGCAGCCCAGCCGTTGGGACCTCAGAACAGAAGGCCCACATCCCCATTGGGATGGGAACCTGGCAGGAGTGGCTTCGCACCACTTAGCACATATCAGAAAATGTTAGGAGCCCAGAAGTTAGGGCCTGACGCCAGGGGGCCCTCATAACTGAGGGGAGGAGACTCCCAGCAGGTTCCAACTGCCAACAGAGGGCCCACGTCTACAAGGTGGCATGCGCCAGCCAGGCAGTAGTGACCTCACAACAGAGGGCCTATCTCACAGAAGGGTGAGGAACCGAGGTAGGATGAGACTCTTGCCAGAGGGCCCACAACACCAAGGGGATGGGAACCAGTCAGGACTGTCCTCTCACCAGTGGGGCCACATCATCGAAAGGTGAGGAACCCAGCACATGCGGCCTCATATCAGAGGACATACATCACAAAGGGGATGGGAGTGAGGCAGGTAGGAGTAGCCTAAAAACAGAGGGCCCAAAGAATAAAAAAGGTGAGGAATCCAGCATTTGGAACCTCCCAGCAGGTGGCCGAGAGCACAGAAGCTATGGGATGCAGGCAGGAGTGAACTAACAGCAGAGAGCCCACATCATGAAACTGTGAGCAACCCAGGCGTTGGGACCTCAGAGCAGAAAGCCCACATCCCCATGGGGATGGGAACCTGACAGGAGTGTCCTGGCATCACTGGGCTCACATCAGAAAATGTGGGGAGCCCAGCAGTTAGGGCCTGATGCTAGAGGGCTGTCATCACCGAGGGCAGGAGGCTCCCAGCAGGTTCCATGTGCCAACAGAGGGCCCACGTCGCCAAGGTGATGTGTGCAAGTCAGGTAGGATTGACCTCACAGCAGAGGGCCTACCTCACAGAAGAGTGAGGAACCCAGCCAGGATAAGACTGTCACCAGAAGGCCCACATCACCAAGGGGATGGGAACCAGGCAGGAGTGTCCTCACACCAGTGGGGCCACATCATTGAAAGTTGCGGAACCCAGCATATGTGGCCTCAAACCAGAGGACCCACATCACAAAGGGGATGCGAGTGAGGCAGGCAGGAGGAGCATCGCAACACAGGCCCCATAGAATACAAAAGTTGAGGAATCGAGCAGTTGGAACCTTCCAGCAGGCGGCCCAGAGCACAGAGGCTATGGCATCCAGGCCAGAGTGAACTAACAGCAGAGAGCCCACATCATGAAACTGTGAACAACCCAGCCGTTGGGACCTCAGAACAGAAGGCCCACATCCCAATGGGTATGTGAACCTGGATGGAGTGTCTTCGAACCACTGGGCGCACATCACAAAATGTGGGGAGCCCAGCCGTTAGGGCCTGACGCCAGAGGGCCCTCATCACCGAGGGGAGGAGGCTCCCAGCAGGCTCCAAGTGCCACCAGAGGGCTCATGTCCACAAGGCGAGGTGAGCAAGCCAGGCAGGAGTGACCTCACAGCAGACGGCCCACCTCACAGATGGGTGAGGAACCCAGCCAGGATCAGACTCTCAACAGAGAGCCCACATCACCAAGGGGATGTGAACCAGGCAGGAGTCTCCTAAGACCATTGGTCCCACATCATCGAAAGGTGAGGAACCCAGCACATGTGGCCTCAAACCAGAGGACACACATCACGAAGGGACTGGGAGTGAGGCAGGCAGGAGGATCCTCACAACAGAGGGCCTAAAAAATTAAAAAAGTGAGGAATCCAGCAGTTGGAACCTTCCAGCAGGCGGCCAAGAACACAGAGGCTATAGGATCCAGGCCACAGTGAACTAACACCAGAGAGCCCACATCATGAAACTGTGATCAACCCAGCCGTTGGAACGTCAGAGCAGAAGGCCCACATCCCCATGGAGATGGGAACCTAAGAGGAGTGCCCGAGCATCACTGGGCTCACTAAGAAAAGTTGGGGAGCCCAGCAGTTAGGGCTTGACATCAGAGGGCCCTCATCACAGAGGTGAGGAGGCTCCCAGCAGGGTCCAAGTGCCACCAGAGGGCTCATGTCAACAAGGCGAGGTGAGCAAGCCAGGCAAGAGTTACCTGATAGTAGAGGGCCCACCTCACAGATGGTTGAGGAACCCAGCCAGGATCAGACTCTCACCAGAGGGCCCACATCACAAAGGGGATGGGAACCAGTCAGGATTATCCTCACACCAGTGGGGCCTCATCATCTTAACGTGAGGAACCCAGCACATGTGTCCTCAAACCAGAGGACCCACATCACAAAGGGCCTTGGAGTGAGGCAGGCAGGAGTAGCCTCACAACACAGGGCACATAATATAAAATACGTGAGGATTCCAGCATTTAGACCTTCCAGCAGGCAGCTCAGAACACCGAGGCTATGGGATCCAGGCCACAGTGAACTCACAGCAGAGGGCCAACATCATAAAACTGTGAGCAACCCAGGCGTTGGGACCACAGAGCAGAAGGCCCACATCCCCATGGGAATGGGAACCTGGCTGGAGTGTCCTCGCACCACTGGGCGCACATCAGAAAATGTGGGGAGCCCACCATTTAGGGCCTGACGCCAGAGGGCCGTCATCACTGAGAGGAGGAGGCACCCTGCACGCTCCAACTGCCACCAGAGGGCTCACGTCTCCAAGGTGACGTGTGCCAGCCAGTCAGGAGTGACCTCACAGCAGAGGGCCTACCTCACAGAACGTTGAGGAACCCAGCCAGGATTAGACTCTGGCCAGAGGGCCCACCTCACCAAGGGGATGGTAACCAGGCAGGAGTGTCCTCACACGAGTGGGGCCACATCATCGAAAGGTGAGGAACGCAGCACATGTGGCCTCAAGCTATAGGACAGTCATCACCAAGGGGCTGGCAGCGAGGCAGGCAGGAGGAGCCTCACAACAGAGGGCACATAGAATAAAAAAGTTGAGGAATCCAGCAGTTGGAACCTCCCAGCAGGCGGCTCAGAGCACCGATGATAAGGGATCCTTGCCGGAGTGAACTCACAGCAGAGGGCCCACATCATGGTACTGTGAGCAAGCCAGCCGTTTTGACCTCAGAGCAGAAGGCCCATATCCCCATGGGGATGCGAACCTGGCAAGAGTGTCCTCACTCACTTGGCGCACATCAGAAAATGTGGGGAGCCCAGCAGTTATGGCCTAAGGCAAGAGGGCCCTCATCACCGAGGGGAGGAGGATCCCAGCACACTCCAACTGCCACCAGAGGGCCCACGTCGCCAAGGTGACTTGTGCCAGACAGGCATGATTGACCTCACAGCAGAGGGCCCACCTCACAGAAGGGTGAGGAACCCAGCCAGGATCAGACTCTCACCTGAGGGCCCACATCAGCAAGGGGATGGGAACCAGTCAGGACTGTCTTCCCTCCAGTGGGGCCACATCATTGAAAGGTGCGGAACCCAGCACATGTGGCCTCAAATCAGAGGACACATATCACAAAGGGAATGGGAGTGAGGCAGGCAGGAGTAGCCTAAAAACAGAGGGCCCAAAGAATAAGAAAGGTGAGGAATCCAGCAGTTGGAACCTCCCAGCAGGCAGCCGAGAGCACAGAAGCTATGGGATGCAGGCAGGAGTGAACTAACAGCAGAGAGCCCACATCATGAAACTGTGAGCAACCCAGGCGTTGGGACCTCAGAGCAGAAGGCCCACATCCCAATGGGGATGTGAACCTGGATGGAGTGTCCTCGCACCACTGGGTCGCACATCACGAAATGTGGGGAGCACAGCTCTTAGGGCCTGACGCCAGAGGGCCCTCATCACCGAGGGGAGGAGGCTCCCAGCAGGCTCCAAGTGCCACCAGAGGGCTCATGTCCACAAGGCGAGGTGAGCAAGCCAGGGAGGAGTGACCTCACAGCAGACGGCCCACCTCACAGATGGGTGAAGAACCCAGCCAGGATCAGACTCTCAACAGAGGGCCCACATCACCAAGGGGATGTGAACCAGGCAGGAGTCTCCTAAGACCATTGGTCCCACATCATCGAAAGGTGAGGAACCCAGCACATGTGGCCTCAAACCAGAGGACACACATCACGAAGGGACTGGGAGTGAGGCAGGCAGGAGGATCCTCACAACAGAGGGCCTAAAAAATTAAAAAAGTGAGGAATCCAGCAGTTGGAACCTTCCAGCAGGCGGCCAAGAACACAGAGGCTATGGGATCCAGGCCACAGTGAACTAACACCAGAGAGCCCACATCATGAAACTGTGATCAACCCAGCCGTTGGAACGTCAGAGCAGAAGGCCCACATCCCCATGGAGATGGGAACCTAAGAGGAGTGCCCGAGCATCACTGGGCTCACTAAGAAAAGTTGGGGAGCCCAGCAGTTAGGGCCTGACGTCAGAGGGCCCTCATCACCGGGGGGCGGAGATTCCCAGCACGCTCCAACTGCCACCACACAGCTGACTTCACCAAGGCATTGTGTGCCAGCCATGCAGGAGTGACCTATCAGCAGAGGGTCTCCCTCACAGAAGGCTGAGGAACACAGCCATGAACAGACTCTCACCAGGGGGTCCGCATAACCACGTGGATGAGAAGCAGGCAGGAGTGTCCTCACACTAGTGGGGCCACATCATCGAAAGGTGAGGAACCCAGCAAAGGTGGCCACAAACCAGAGGACCCACATCACCAGGGGGTTGAGAGTGAGGTAGGTGTCTGGACAGGCATATTTAACACTCATTTCCCACCAGGAAGAGGAATTAACCAAAGGCTCAGCGTGCCATGCCGGAACCACACTAGGGCCTGAAGCAATCCTGCGGTGTTGCGGCCAGCTCACAAGAAAGCGAGTTGAAGAAAGGAGCTCAGGGGCACTGTCATTCACAAACCTGCAGAGTTATAAATGACAGCTATCGTCCAAAAATATATTGAAGTAAGGCTGCCAAGAGGACTTGAAAGCGGGGCAGAATTGCAGGAAACCGATTTCAGGAGGTAGACTGGAATTGCATGTAAAGCATAGGAAAAGAGGCAGAACGTCCACAATGATGCACTTGGCCAAAAAGGGCGTATGCGTTTTTTCCTGAATATATTCAGGAAAAAACGCATACGTCCTTTTTGGCCAACCAAGCAAGCTTGCAAAGGAAATCTGCACTACAATGAAGTCTCACTGCCCCCCCGTCAAAACGGCCATCTGAAAAAAGTGTAAAATTCAGAAAGGCAGGACAGGCCATGGAGAACTGGGAACCTTGTTATGCTGATGGGCGGGATGTAAATTGCCAACAGCCACTCTGGAGAAGTGTATGGTGTTTCCTGAAACATCTTAAAAACAAAGCAACAGAGCCTAGGACACTTCCACTTATGGTCCTATAGCTTAGGGAAATTAAAATCAAAAAGACACAGCCACCCCAAAGTTTGGGACAGCTCTGTTTACAAGAACCTCGTTTACGGTACAAGTTCAATATCGCAGAAAGCGAAAAATGGATAAAGAAGTTGTGGTACTTACGTAAAATGTAATATCACTCAGCAATGACATCTATGTCATCAGGCCCGTAGCAGCATAATGAGTGGATTCAGGTACGATGATTCTAAGTGAAATAAGTCACACAGAAAAAGAAACATCATAAGATATCACTACTACACGGAATGTAAACTTGGCTACACAGGAACTGAATTACAAAACAGAGCAGGGACTCAAATGTAGAAAACCAACTTATGCTTGCTTAAGGGGAAAGGTGAGTTGGGGTGCTGCATAAAACCAGAGATTGAAATTAGCACAGATATCGTTCCATAAGCCAAATATGTAATAGACAAGAGCCACTCCTTGCTCAACGAAGTGGACTCAACACCACATATTAAACGCCTAAGAATATACCTGACTAGTAAGAATCTTAAAACCTATGGATTTATATGTCTCCGAAAGAGAATCAACCTTGTGTACAGCGGCATAAACGCAGCAGTGATAGGATTGGTGAGGATCGGTGAGCAAATGAAGACCCTTTGAAGTCATATTGCATGGTACCCATTCCATGGGTCTCAACTCTCCAGGTTTAAGGGATTCTTCCTTCAGCTAAAACATGCATGTGGAACCCAGAATATGATCCACCGTGTGATTGGGAAATGTGTTCAAAGGTGTCTCAGTTTTCGTCCCCTGGTACTCGGCTGCAACATTCCAGACGCTTTACTAACACTCTCCCCACTTGGAGAGTCAGTGCCTTTAACCTCCTGTTTGGCCCAGTTTGCAATTTCTGCGGAAAATGAACAGGAATAGGGAGAACCAATGAGAGACTAGCTGGAGGTGTCTGGAGGGGCAAATTTAAGTCTCATTTCCCACCAGGAAGAGGAATTAACCAAAGGCTCAGCGTGCCGTGCCGGAACCACACTAGGGCCTGAAACAATCCTGCGGTGTTGCGGCCAGCTCACAAGAAAGCGAGTTGAAGAAAGGAGCTCAGGGGCACTGTCATTCACAAACCTGCAGAGTTATAAATGACAGCTATCGTCCAAAAATATATTGAAGTAAGGCTGCCAAGAGGACTTGAAAGCGGGGCAGAATTGCAGGAAACCGATTTCAGGGGGTAGACTGGAATTGCATGTAAAGCATAGGAAAAGAGGCAGAACGTCCACAATGATGCACTTGGCCAAAAAGGGCGTATGCGTTTTTTCCTGAATATATTCAGGAAATAACGCATACGCACTTCTTGGCCAACCAAGCAAGCTTGCAAAGGAAATCTGCACTACAATGAAGTCTCACTGTCCCCCGGTCAAAAGGGCCATCTGAAAAAAGTGTAAAATCCAGAAAGGCAGGACAGGCCATGGAGAACTGGGAGCCTTGTTATGCTGATGGGTGGGATGTAAATTGCCAACAGCCACTCTGGAGAAGTGTATGGTGTTTCCTGAAACATCTACAAAACAAAGCAACAGAGCCTAGGGCACTTCCACTTATGGTCCTATAGATTAGGGAAATTAAAATCAAAAAGACACAGCCACCCCAAAGTTTGGGACGGCTCTGTTTACAAGAACCTCGTTTACGGTACAAGTTCAATATCGCAGAAAGCGAAAAATGGATAAAGAAGTTGTGGTACTTACGTACAATGCAATATCACTCAGCAATGAAATCTATGTCATCAGGCCCATAGCAGCATAATGAGTGGATTCAGGTACGATGATTCTAAGTGAAATAAGTCACACAGAAAAAGAAACATCATAAGATATCACTTCTACACGGAATGTAAACTTGGCTACACAGGAACTGAATTACAAAACAGAACAGGGTCTCAAATGTAGAAAACCAACTTATGCTTGCTTAAGGGGAAAGGTGAGTTGGGGTGCTGCATAAAACGAGAGATTGAAATTAGAACAGATACCGTTCCATAAGCCAAATATGTAATAGACAAGAGCTACTCCTTGCTCAACGAAGTGGACTCAACACCCCATATTAAACGCCTAAGAATATATCTGACTAGTAAGAATCTTAAAACCTATGGATATATATGTCTCCGAAAGAGAATCAAGCGTGTGTACAGCGCCATAAATGCAGCAGTGATAGGATTGGTAAGGATCGGTGAGCAAATGCATACGCTTTGAAGTCATATTGCATGGTACCCATTCCATGGGTCTCAACTCTCCAGGTTTAAGGGATTCTTCCTTCAGCTAAAACATGCATGTGGAACCCAGAGTATGATCCACCGTGTGATCGGGAAACTTGTTCAAATGTGTCTCAGTTTTCGTCTCCCGGTACTCGGGTGCAACATTCCAGACGCTTTACTAACACTCTCCCCACTTGTAGAGTCAGTGCCTTTAACCTCCTGTTTGTCCCAGTTTGCAATTTCTGCGGAAAATGAACAGGAATAGGGAGAACCAATGAGAGACTAGCTGGAGGTGTCTGGACGGGCAAATTTAACTCTCATTTCCCACCAGGAAGAGGAATTAACCAAAGGCTCAGCGTGCCGTGCCGGAACCACACTAGGGCCTGAAGCAATCCTGCGGTGTTGCGGCCAGCTCACAAGAAAGCGAGTTGAAGAAAGGAGCTCAGGGGCACTGTCGTTCTCAGACCTGCAGAGTTATAAATGACAGCTATCGTCCAAAAATATATTGGAGTAAGGCTGCAAAGAGGACTCGAAAGCGGGGCAGAATTGCAGGAAACCGATTTCAGGAGGTAGACTGGAATTGCATGTAAACCATAGGAAAAGAGGCAGAACATCCACAATGATGCACTTGGCCAAAAAGGGCATATGCGTTTTTTCCTGAACATATTCAGGAAAAAACGCATACGCCCTTTTTGGCCAACCAAGCAAGCTTGCAAAGGAAATCTGCACTACAATGAAGTCTCACTGCCCCCCGGTCAAAAGGGCCATCTGAAAAAAGTGTAAAATCCAGAAAGGGAGGACAGGCCATGGAGAACTGGGAGCCTTGTTATGCTGATGGGCGGGATGTAAATTGCCAACAGCCACTCTGGAGAAGTGTATGGTGTTTCCTGAAACATCTACAAAACAAAGCAACAGAGCCTAGGGTAATTCCACTTATGGTCCTATAGCTTAGGGAAATTAAAATCAAAAAGACACAGCCACCCCAAAGTTTGGGACGGCTCTGTTTACAAGAACCTTGATTACGGTACAAGTTCAATATCGCAGAAAGCGAAAAATGGATAAAGAAGTTGTGGTACTTACGTACAATGCAATAGCACTCAGCAATGAAATCTATGTCATCAGGCCCATAGCAGCATAATGAGTAGATTCAGGTACCATGATTCTAAGTGAAATAAGTCACACAGAAAAAGAAACATCATAAGATATCACTAATACACGGAATGTAAACTTGGCTACACAGGAACTGAATTACAAAACAGAACAGGGTCTCAAATGTAGAAAACCAACTTATGCTTGCTTAAGGGGAAAGGTGAGTTGGGGTGCTGCATAAAACCAGAGATTGAAATTAGCACAGATACCGTTCCATAAGCCAAATATGTAATAGACAAGAGCTACTCCTTGCTCAATGAAGTGGACTCAACACCCCATATTAAACGCCTAAGAATATACCTGACTAGTAAGAATCTTAAAACCTATGGATTTATATGTCTCCGAAAGAGAATCAAGCGTGTGTACAGCGGCATAAACGCAGCAGTGATAGGATTGGTGAGGATCGGTTAGCAAATGCAGACCCTTTGAAGTCATATTGCATTGTACCCATTCCATGGGTCTCAACTCTCCAGGTTTAAGGGATTCTTCCTTCAGCTAAAACATGCATGTGGAACCCAGTGTATGATTCACTGTGTGATCGGGAAACGTGTTCAAATGTGTCAGTTTTCGTCCCCTGGTACTCGGGTGCAACATTCCAGACGCTTTACTAACACTCTCCCCACTTGGAGAGTCAATGCCTTTAACCTCCTGTTTGGCCCAGTTTGCAATTTCTGCGGAAAATGTACAGGAATAGGGAGAACCAAAGAGAGACTAGCTGGAGGTGTCTGCACGGGCAAATTTAACTCTCATTTCCTACCAGGAAGAGGAATTAACCAAAGGCTCAGCGTGCCATGCCAGAACCACACAAGGGCCTGAAGCAATGCTGCGGTGTTGCGGCCAGCTCTCAGGAAAGCGAGTTGAAGAAAGGAGCTCAGGGGCACTGTCATTCACATACCTGCAGAGTTAAAAATGACAGCTATCGTCCAAAAATATATTGAAGTAAGGCTGCCAAGAGGACTTGAAAGCGGGGCAGAATTGCAGGAAACCGATTTCAGGAGGTAGACTGGAATTGCATGTAAACCATAGGAAAAGAGGCAGAACGTCCACAATGATGCCCTTGGCCAAAAAGGGCGTATGAGTTTTTTCCTGAATATATTCAGGAAAAAACGCATACGCCCTTTTTGGCCAACCAAGCAAGCTTGCAAAGGAAATCTGCACTACAATGAAGTCTCACTGCCCCCCGGTCAAAAGGGCCATCTGAAAAAAGTGTAAAATCCAGAAAGGCAGGACAGGCCATGGAGAACTGGGAGCCTTGTTATGCTGATGGGCGGGATATAAATTGCCAACAGCCACTCTGGAGAAGTGTATGGTGTTTCCTGAAACATCTAAAAAACAAAGCAACAGAGCCTAGGGCACTTCCACTTATGGTCCTATAGTTTAGGGAAATTAAAATCAAAAAGACACAGCCACCCAAAAGTTTGGGATGGCTCTGTTTACAAGAACCTCGTTTACGGTACAAGTTCAATATTGCAGAAAGCGAAAAATGGATAAAGAAGTTGTAGTACTTACATACAATGCAATATTACTCAGCAATGAAATCTATGTCATCAGGCCCATAGCAGCATAATGAGTGGATTCAGGTACGATGATTCTAAGTGAAATAAGTCACACAGAAAAAGAAACATCATAAGATATCACTACTACACGGATTGTAAACTTGGCTACACAGGAACTGAATTAGAAAACAGAACAGGGTCTCAATTGTAGGAAACCAACTTATGCTTGCTTAAGGGGAAAGGTGAGTTGGGGTGCTGCATAAAACCAGAGATTGAAATTAGCACAGATACCGTTCCATAAGCCAAATATGTAATAGACAAGAGCTACTCCTTGCTCAACGAAGTGGACTCAACACCCCATATTAAACGCCTATGAATATACCTAACTAGTAAGAATCTTAAAACCTATGGATTTATATGTCTCCGAAAGAGAATCAAGCGTGTGTACAGCAGCATAAATGCAGCAGTGATAGGATTGCTGAGGATCAGTGAGCAAATGCAGACCCTTTGAAGTCATACTGCATGGTACCCATTCCATGGTTCTCAACTCTCCAGGTTTAAGGGATTCTTCCTTCAGCTAAAACATGCATGTGGAACCAGGAGTATGATCCACCGTGTGATGGGGAAACGTGTTCAAAGGTGTCTCAGTTTTCGTCCCCCGATACTCGGGTGCAACATTCCAGATGCTTTACTAACACTCTCCCCACTTAGAGAGTCAGTGCCTTTAACCTCCTGTTTGTCCCAGTTTGCAATTTCTGCGGAAAATGAACAGGAATAGGAAGAACCAATGAGAGACTAGCTGGACGTGTCTGCACGGGCAAATTTAACTCTCATTTCCCACAAGGAAGAGGAATTAACCAAAGGCTCAGCGTGCCATGCCGGAACCACACTAGGGCCTGAAGCAATCCTGCGGTGTTGCGGCCAGCTCACAAGAAAGCGAGTTGTAGAAAGGAGCTCAGGGGCACTGTCATTCACAAACCTGCAGAGTTATAAATGACATCTATCGTCCAAAAATATATTGAAGTAAGGCTGCTAAGAGGACTTGAAAGCGGGGCAGAATTGCAGGAAACCGATTTCAGGAGGTAGACTGGAATTGCATGTAAAGCATAGGAAAAGAGACAGAACTTGGAAAATAATGCACTTGGCAAAAAAGGACATATGTGTTTTATCCAGAGCTCTCATAACCGAGGGGAGGAGATTCCCAGCAGGCTCCAACTGCCACCTGAGGGCTCATGTTGTCAAGGCAACGTGAGCAAGCCAGGCAGGAGTTACCTCACAGCAGAGATCCCACCTCACAGAAGGGTGAGAAACCCAGCCAACATCAGACTCTCACCAGAGTGTCCACATCACCAAGGGGATGGGAACCAGGCAGGAGTGTCTTCACACCAGTGGGGCCACATCATCGAAAGGTGAGGTACTCAGCACATGTGTCCTCAAACCAGAGGACCCACATCACTAAGGGCCTCGAAGTGAGGCAGGCAGGAGTAGCCTCACAACACTGGGCCCATAGAATAAAAAAGTGAGGAATCCAGCAGTTGGAACCTCCCAGCAGGGGGCCCAGAGCACCGAGGCTATGGGATCCAGGCCACAGTGAACTCACAGAAGAGGGCCCATGTCATGAAACTGAGCAACCCAGCCATTGGGACCTCAGAGCAGGAGGCCCACATCCCCATGGGGATATAAATCTGGTAGGAGTGTCCTCGCACCACTGAAAACGTATCAGAAAATTTTGGGAGACCAGCAGTTAGAGCCTGACGCCAGAGGACCCTCATCACCAAGGGAAGGAGGCTCCCAGCAGGCTCCAACGGCCACCAGAGGGCTGACGTCGCCAAGGCGATGTGTGCCAACCAGGCACGAATGACCTCACAGCAGAGGGCCCACCTCAGAGAAGTGTGACGAACCCAGTCAGGATCAGACTCGCACCAGAGGGCCCACATCACCAAATGGATTGGAACCAGGCAGGAGTGTCCTCACATGAGTAGGGCCACATCATCTAAAGGTGAGGAACCCAGAACACGTGGCTTCAAACCATAGGACACGCATCACCAAGGGGCTGGGGGTGAGGCAGGCAGGAGGAGCCTCACAACAGAGGGCCCAAAAATAAGGAAGGTGAGGAATCCAGCAGTTGCAACCTCCCAGCAGGCGGCCCAGAGCACAGAGGCTAGGGGATCCAAGCCAGAGTGAACTAACACCAGACAGCCCACATCATGAAACTGTGAGCAACCCAGACATTGGGACCTCAGAGCAGAAGGCCCACATCCCCATGGTGATGGGAACATGACAGGAGTGTCCTGGCATCACTGGGCTCACATCAGAAAACGTGGGGTGCTCAGAAGTTAGGGCCTGACGCTAGAGGGCACTCATCACCGAGGGGAGGAGGCTCCCAGCAGGCTCCAGCTGCCACCAGAGGGCCAACGTCACCAAGGCGATGTGTGCCAGCCCGGCAGGAGTGACCTCACAGCAGAGGCCCCACCTCACAGAAGGGTGAGGAACACAGCCAGGATCAGACTCTCACCAGAGGGCCCACATCACCAAGGGGAAGGGAATCAGGCAGGAGTGTCCCCACATCAGTGGGACAACATCATCGAAAGGTGAGGATCCCAGCACATGTAGCCTCAAACCAGAGGAACCACATCACCAAGGGGTTCGGAATGAGGCTGGCAGGACCGGCCTCACAGCACAGGGTCCATAGAATATAAAAGTTGAGGAATCCAGCAGTTGGAACCTCCCAGCAAGCGGCCCAGAGCACCGAGGCTATGGGATCCAGGCCGCAGTGAACTCACAGCAGAGGGCCCACATCATGAACCTGTGAGCAGCCCAGCCGTTGGGACCTCAGAACAGAAGGCCCACATCCCCATTGGGATGGGAACCTGGCAGGAGTGGCTTCGCACCACTTAGCACATATCAGAAAATGTTAGGAGCCCAGCAGTTAGGGCCTGACGCCAGGGGGCCCTCATAACTGAGGGGAGGAGACTCCCAGCAGGTTCCAACTGCCAACAGAGGGCCCACGTCTACAAGGTGGCATGCGCCAGCCAGGCAGTAGTGACCTCACAACAGAGGGCCTATCTCACAGAAGGGTGAGGAACCGAGGTAGGATGAGACTCTTGCCAGAGGGCCCACAACACCAAGGGGATGGGAACCAGTCAGGACTGTCCTCTCACCAGTGGGGCCACATCATCGAAAGGTGAGGAACCCAGCACATGCGGCCTCATATCAGAGGACATACATCACAAAGGGGATGGGAGTGAGGCAGGTAGGAGTAGCCTAAAAACAGAGGGCCCAAAGAATAAAAAAGGTGAGGAATCCAGCATTTGGAACCTCCCAGCAGGCGGCCGAGAGCACAGAAGCTATGGGATGCAGGCAGGAGTGAACTAACAGCAGAGAGCCCACATCATGAAACTGTGAGCAACCCAGGCGTTGGGACCTCAGAGCAGAAAGCCCACATCCCCATGGGGATGGGAACCTGACAGGAGTGTCCTGGCATCACTGGGCTCACATCAGAAAATGTGGGGAGCCCAGCAGTTAGGGCCTGTTGCTAGAGGGCTGTCATCACCGAGGGCAGGAGGCTCCCAGCAGGTTCCATGTGCCAACAGAGGGCCCACGTCGCCAAGGTGATGTGTGCAAGTCAGGTAGGATTGACCTCACAGCAGAGGGCCTACCTCACAGAAGAGTGAGGAACCCAGCCAGGATAAGACTGTCACCAGAAGGCCCACATCACCAAGGGGATGGGAACCAGGCAGGAGTGTCCTCACACCAGTGGGGCCACATCATTGAAAGTTGCGGAACCCAGCATATGTGGCCTCAAACCAGAGGACCCACATCACAAAGGGGATGTGAGTGAGGCAGGCAGGAGGAGCATCGCAACACAGGCCCCATAGAATACAAAAGTTGAGGAATCGAGCAGTTGGAACCTTCCAGCAGGCGGCCCAGAGCACAGAGGCTATGGCATCCAGGCCAGAGTGAACTAACAGCAGAGAGCCCACATCATGAAACTGTGAACAACGCAGCCGTTGGGACCTCAGAACAGAAGGCCCACATCCCAATGGGTATGTGAACCTGGATGGAGTGTCTTCGAACCACTGGGCGCACATCACAAAATGTGGGGAGCCCAGCCGTTAGGGCCTGACGCCAGAGGGCCCTCATCACCGAGGGGAGGAGGCTCCCAGCAGGCTCCAAGTGCCACCAGAGGGCTCATGTCCACAAGGCGAGGTGAGCAAGCCAGGCAGGAGTGACCTCACAGCAGACGGCCCACCTCACAGATGGGTGAGGAACCCAGCCAGGATCAGACTCTCAACAGAGAGCCCACATCACCAAGGGGATGTGAACCAGGCAGGAGTCTCCTAAGACCATTGGTCCCACATCATCGAAAGGTGAGGAACCCAGCACATGTGGCCTCAAACCAGAGGACACACATCACGAAGGGACTGGGAGTGAGGCAGGCAGGAGGATCCTCACAACAGAGGGCCTAAAAAATTAAAAAAGTGAGGAATCCAGCAGTTGGAACCTCCCAGCAGGCGGCCAAGAACACAGAGGCTATGGGATGCAGGCCACAGTGAACTAACACCAGAGAGCCCACATCATGAAACTGTGATCAACCCAGCCGTTGGAACGTCAGAGCAGAAGGCCCACATCCCCATGGAGATGGGAACCTAAGAGGAGGTCCCGAGCATCACTGGGCTCACTAAGAAAAGTTGGGGAGCCCAGCAGTTAGGGCTTGACATCAGAGGGCCCTCATCACAGAGGTGAGGAGGCTCCCAGCAGGGTCCAAGTGCCACCAGAGGGCTCATGTCAACAAGGCGAGGTGAGCAAGCCAGGCAAGAGTTACCTGATAGTAGAGGGCCCACCTCACAGATGGTTGAGGAACCCAGCCAGGATCAGACTCTCACCAGTGGGCCCACATCACAAAGGGGATGGGAACCAGTCAGGATTATCCTCACACCAGTGGGGCCTCATCATCTTAACGTGAGGAACCCAGCACATGTGTCCTCAAACCAGAGGACCCACATCACAAAGGGCCTTGGAGTGAGGCAGGCAGGAGTAGCCTCACAACACAGGGCACATAATATAAAATATGTGAGGATTCCAGCATTTAGACCTTCCAGCAGGCAGCTCAGAACACCGAGGCTATGGGATCCAGGCCACAGTGAACTCACAGCAGAGGGCCAACATCATAAAACTGTGAGCAACCCAGGCGTTGGGACCACAGAGCAGAAGGCCCACATCCCCATGGGAATGGGAACCTGGCTGGAGTGTCCTCGCACCACTGGGCGCACATCAGAAAATGTGGGGAGCCCACCATTTAGGGCCTGACGCCAGAGGGCCGTCATCACCGAGAGGAGGAGGCACCCTGCACGCTCCAACTGCCACCAGAGGGCTCACGTCTCCAAGGTGACGTGTGCCAGCCAGTCAGGAGTGACCTCACAGCAGAGGGCCTACCTCACAGAACGTTGAGGAACCCAGCCAGGATTAGACTCTGGCCAGAGGGCCCACCTCACCAAGGGGATGGTAACCAGGCAGGAGTGTCCTCACACGAGTGGGGCCACATCATCGAAAGGTGAGGAACGCAGCACATGTGGCCTCAAGCTATAGGACAGTCATCACCAAGGGGCTGGCAGCGAGGCAGGCAGGAGGAGCCTCACAACAGAGGGCACATAGAATAAAAAAGTTGAGGAATCCAGCAGTTGGAACCTCCCAGCAGGCGGCTCAGAGCACCGATGATAAGGGATCCTTGCCGGAGTGAACTCACAGCAGAGGGCCCACATCATGGTACTGTGAGCAAGCCAGCCGTTTTGACCTCAGAGCAGAAGGCCCATATCCCCATGGGGATGTGAACCTGGCAAGAGTGTCCTCACTCACTTGGCGCACATCAGAAAATGTGGGGAGCCCAGCAGTTATGGCCTAAGGCAAGAGGGCCCTCATCACCGAGGGGAGGAGGATCCCAGCACACTCCAACTGCCACCAGAGGGCCCACGTCGCCAAGGTGACTTGTGCCAGACAGGCATGATTGACCTCACAGCAGAGGGCCCACCTCACAGAAGGGTGAGGAACCCAGCCAGGATCAGACTCTCACCTGAGGGCCCACATCAGCAAGGGGATGGGAACCAGTCAGGACTGTCTTCCCTCCAGTGGGGCCACATCATTGAAAGGTGCGGAACCCAGCACATGTGGCCTCAAATCAGAGGACACATATCACAAAGGGAATGGGAGTGAGGCAGGCAGGAGTAGCCTAAAAACAGAGGGCCCAAAGAATAAGAAAGGTGAGGAATCCAGCAGTTGGAACCTCCCAGCAGGCAGCCGAGAGCACAGAAGCTATGGGATGCAGGCAGGAGTGAACTAACAGCAGAGAGCCCACATCATGAAACTGTGAGCAACCCAGGCGTTGGGACCTCAGAGCAGAAGGCCCACATCCCAATGGGGATGTGAACCTGGATGGAGTGTCCTCGCACCACTGGGTCGCACATCACGAAATGTGGGAAGCCCAGCTCTTAGGGCCTGACGCCAGAGGGCCCTCATCACCGAGGGGAGGAGGCTCCCAGCAGGCTCCAAGTGCCACCAGAGGGCTCATGTCCACAAGGCGAGGTGAGCAAGCCAGAGAGGAGTGACCTCACAGCAGACGGCCCACCTCACAGATGGGTGAAGAACCCAGCCAGGATCAGACTCTCAACAGAGGGCCCACATCACCAAGGGGATGTGAACCAGGCAGGAGTCTCCTAAGACCATTGGTCCCACATCATTGAAAGGTGAGGAACCCAGCACATGTGGCCTCAAACCAGAGGACACACATCACAAAGGGGCTGGGAGTGAGGCAGGCAGGAGGATCCTCACAACAGAGGGCCCAAAAAATTAAAAAAGTGAGGAATCCAGCAGTTGGAACCTCCCAGCAGGCGGCCAAGAACACAGAGGCTATGGGATGCAGGCCACAGTGAACTAACACCAGAGAGCCCACATCATGAAACTGTGATCAACCCAGCCGTTGGAACGTCAGAGCAGAAGGCCCACATCCCCATGGAGATGGGAACCTAAGAGGAGTGCCCGAGCATCACTGGGCTCACTAAGAAAAGTTGGGGAGCCCAGCAGTTAGGGCCTGACGTCAGAGGGCCCTCATCACCGGGGGGCGGAGATTCCCAGCACGCTCCAACTGCCACCACACAGCTGACTTCACCAAGGCATTGTGTGCCAGCCATGCAGGAGTGACCTATCAGCAGAGGGTCTCCCTCACAGAAGGCTGAGGAACACAGCCAGGAACAGACTCTCACCAGGGGGTCCGCATAACCACGTGGATGAGAAGCAGGCAGGAGTGTCCTCACACTAGTGGGGCCACATCATCGAAAGGTGAGGAACCCAGCAAAGGTGGGCACAAACCAGAGGACCCACATCACCAGGGGGTTGAGAGTGAGGTAGGTGTCTGGACAGGCATATTTAACACTCATTTCCCACCAGGAAGAGGAATTAACCAAAGGCTCAGCGTGCCATGCCGGAACCACACTAGGGCCTGAATCAATCCTGCGGTGTTGCGGCCAGCTCACAAGAAAGCGAGTTGAAGAAAGGAGCTCAGGGGCCCTGTCATTCACAAACCTGCAGAGTTATAAATGACAGCTATCGTCCAAAAATATATTGAAGTAAGGCTGCCAAGAGGACTTGAAAGCGGGGCAGAATTGCAGGAAACCGATTTCAGGAGGTAGACTGGAATTGCATGTAAAGCATAGGAAAAGAGGCAGAACGTCCACAATGATGCACTTGGCCAAAAAGGGCGTATGCGTTTTTTCCTGAATATATTCAGGAAAAAACGCATACGCACTTTTTGGCCAAGCAAGCAAGCTTGCAAAGGAAATCTGCACTACAATGAAGTCTCACTGCCCCCCAGTCAAAAGGGCCATCTGAAAAAAGTGTAAAATCCAGAAAGGCAGGACAGGCCATGGAGAACTGGGAGCCTTGTTATGCTGATGGGCAGGATGTAAATTGCCAACAGCCACTCTGGAGAAGTGTAAGGTGTTTCCTGAAACATCTACAAAACAAAGCAACAGAGCCTAGGGCACTTCCACTTACAGTCCTATAGCTTAGGGAAATTAAAATCAAAAAGACACAGCCACCCCAAAGTTTGGGACAGCTCTGTTTACAAGAACCTCGTTTACGGTACAAGTTCAATATCGCAGAAAGCGAAAAATGGATAAAGAAGTTGTGGTACAGACGTACAATGCAATATCACTCAGCAAAGAAATCTATGTCATCAGGGCCGTAGCAGCATAATGAGTGGATTCAGGTACGATGATTCTAAGTGAAATAAGTCACCCAGAAAAAGAAACATCATAAGATATCACTACTACACGGAATGTAAACTTGGCTACACAGGAACTGAATTACAAAACAGAACAGGGTCTCAAATGTAGAAAACCAACTTATGCTTGCTTAAGGGGAAAGGTGAGTTGGGGTGCTGCATAAAACCAGAGATTGAAATTAGCACAGATACCGTTCCATAAGCCAAATATATAATAGACAAGAGCTACTCCTTGCTCAACGAAGTGGACACAACACCCCATATTAAACGCCTAAGAATATACCTGACTAGTAAGAATCTTAAAACCTATGGATTTATATGTCTCCGAAAGAGAATCAAGCGTGTGTACAGCGGCATAAACGCAGCAGTGATAGGATTGGTGAGGATCGGTGAGCAAATGCAGACCCTTTGAAGTCATATTGCATGGTACCCGTACCATGGGTCTCAACTCTCCAGGTTTAAGGGATTCTTCCTTCAGCTAAAACATGCATGTGGAACCCAGACTATGATCCACCGTGTGATTGGGAAACGTGTTCCAAGGTGTCTCAGTTTTCGTCCCCTGGTACTCGGGTGCAACATTCCAGACGCTTTACTAACACTCTCCCCACTTGGAGAGTCAGTGCCTTTAACCTCCTGTTTGGCCCAGTTTGCAATTTCTGCGGAAAATGAACAGGAATAGGGAGAACCAATGAGAGACTAGCTGGAGGTGTCTGGACGGGCAAATTTAACTCTCATTTCCCACCACGAAGAGGAATTAACCAAAGGCTCAGCGTGCCATGCCGGAACCACACTAGGGCCTGAAACAATCCTGCGGTGTTGCGGCCAGCTCACAAGAAATCGAGTTGAAGAAAGGAGCTCAGGGGCACTGTCATTCACAAACCTGCAGAGTTATAAATGACAGCTATCGTCCAAAAATATATTGAAGTAAGGCTGCCAAGAGGACTTGAAAGTGGTGCAGAATTGCAGGAAACCAATTTCAGGAGGTAGACTGGAATTGCATGTAAAGCATAGGAATAGAGGCAGAACGTCCACAATGATGCACTTGGCCAAAAAGGGCGTATGCGTTTTTTCCTGAATGTATTCAGGAAAAAACGCATACGCCCTTTTTGGCCAACCAAGCAAGCTTGCAAAGGAAATCTGCACTACAATGAAGTCTCACTGCCCCCCAGTCAAAAGGGCCATCTGAAAAAAGTGTAAAATCCAGAAAGGCAGGACAGGCCATGGAGAACTGGGAGCCTTTTTATGCTCATGGGCGGGATATAAATTGCCAACAGCCACTCTGGAGAAGTGTATGGTGTTTCCTGAAACATCTACAAAACAAAGCAACAGAGCCTAGGGCAATTCCACTTATGGTCCTATAGATTAGGGAAATTAAAACCAAAGAGACACAGCCACCCCAAAGTTTGGGACGGTTCTGTTTACAAGAACCTCGTTTACAGTACAAGTTCAATATCACAGAAAGTGAAAAATGGATAAAGAAGTTGTGGTACTTACGTACAATGCAATATCACTCAGCAATGAAATCTATGTCATCAGGCCCGTAGCAGCATGACGAGTGGATTCAGGTACGATGATTCTAAGTGAAATAAGTCACAGAGAAAAAGAAACATCATAAGATATCACTACTACACGGAATGTAATCTTGGCTACACAGGAACAGAATTACAAAACAGAACAGGGTCTCAAATGTAGAAAACCAACTTATGCTTGCTTAAGGGGAAAGGTGAGTTGGGGTGCTGCATAAAACCAGAGATTGAAATTAGCACAGATACCGTTCCATAAGCCAAATATGTAATAGACAAGAGCTACTCCTTCCTCAACGAAGTGGACTCAACACCACATATTAAACGCCTAAGAATATATCTGACTAGTAAGAATCTTAAAACCTATGGATTTATATGTCTCCGAAGGAGAATCAAGCGTGTGTACAGCGGCATAAACGCAGCAGTGATAGGATTGGTGAGGATCGGTGAGCAAATGCAGACCCTTTGAAGTCATATTGCATGGTACCCATTCCATGGGTCTCAATTCTCCAGGTTTAAGGGATTCTTCCTTCAGCTAAAACATGCATGTGGAACCCAGAGTATGATCCACCGTGTGATAGGGAAACGTGTTCAAATGTGTCTCAGTTTTCGTCCCCTGGTACTCGGGTGCAACATTCCAGACGCTGTACTAACACTCTCCCCACTTGGAGAGTCAGTGCCTTTAACCTCCTGTTTGGCCCAGTTTGCAATTTCTGCGGAAAATGAACAGGAATAGGGAGAACCAATGAGAGAGTAGCTGGAGGTATCTGGACGGGCAAATTTAACTCTCATTTCCCACCAGGAAGAGGAATTAACCAAAGGCTCAGCGTGCCGTGCCAGAACAACACTAGGGCCTGAAGAAATCCTGCGGTGTTGCGGCCAGCTCACAAAAAAGCGAGTTGAAGAGAGGAGCTCAGGGGCACTGTCATTCACAAACCTGCAGAGTTATAAATGACAGCTATCGTCCAAAAATATATTGAAGTAAGGCTGCCAAGAGGACTTGAAAGCGGTGCAGAATTGTAGGAAACCGATTTCAGGAGGTAGACTGGAATTGCATGTAAAGCATAGGAAAAGAGGCAGAACGTCCACAATGATGCACTTGGCCAAAAAGGGCGTATGCGTTTTTTCCTGAATATATTCAGGAAAAAACGCATACGCCCTTTTTGGCCAACCAAGCAAGCTTGCAAAGGAAATCTGCACTACAATGAAGTCTCACTGCCCCCCGGTCAAAAGGGCCATCTGAAAAAAGTGTAAAATCCAGAAAGGCAGGACAGGCCATGGAGAACTGGGAGCCTTGTTATGCTGATGGATGGGATGTAAATTGCCAACAGCCACTCTGGAGAAGTGTATGGTGTTTCCTGAAACATCTAAAAAACAAAGCAACAGAGCCTAGGGCAATTCCGCTTATGGTTCTATAGCTTAGGGAAATTAAAATCAAAAAGACACAGCCACCCCAAAGTTTGGGACGCCTCTGTTTACAAGAACCTCGTTTACGGTACAAGTTCAATATCGCAGAAAGCGAAAAATGGATAAAGAAGTTGTGGTACTTACGTACAATGCAATATCACTCAGCAATGAAATCTATGTCATCAGGCCCGTAGCAGCATAATGAGTGGATTCAGGTACGATGATACTAAGTGAAATAAGTCACACAGAAAAAGAAACATCATAAGATATCACTACTACACGGAATGTAAACTTGGCTACACAGGAACTGAATTACAAAACAGAACAGGGTCTCAAATGTAGAAAACCAACTTATGCTTGCTTAAGGGGAAAGGTGAGTTGGGGTGCTGCATAAAACCAGAGATTGAAATTAGCACAGATACCGTTCCATAAGCCAAATATTTAATAGACAAGAGCTACTCCTTGCTCAACGAAGTGGACTCAACACCCCATTTTAAACACCTAAAAATATACCCGACTAGTAAGAATCTTAAAACCTATGGATTTATATGTTTCTGGAAGAGAATCAAGCGTCTGTACAGCGGCATAAACGAAGCAGTGATAGGATTTGTGAAGATCGGTGAGCAAATGCAGACCCTTTGAAGTCA
>NW_028132365.1:0-23864 GCF_964374135.1 Grampus griseus | reverse complement strand
AAGAAAGGAGCTCAGGGGCACTGTAATTCACAAACCTGCAGAGTTATAAATGACAGCTATCATCCAAAAATATACTGAAGTAAGGCTGCCAAGAGGACTTGAAAGCGGGGCAGAATTGCAGGAAACCGATTTCAGGAGGTAGACTGGAATTGCATTGAAAGCATAGGAAAAGAGGCAGAGCATCCACAATGATGCACTTGGCCAAAAAGGGCGTATGCGTTTTTTCCTGAATATATTCAGGAAAAAACGCATACGCCCTTTTTGGCCAACCAAGCAAGCTTGCAAAGGAAATCTGCACTACAATGAAGTCTCACATCCCCCTGGTCAAACGGGCATCAGAAAAAAGTGTAAAATCCAGAAAGGCAGGACAGGCCACGGAGAACTGGGAGCTTTGTTATGCTGATGGGCGGGATGTAAATTGCCAACAGACACTCGGGAGAAGTGTATGGTGTTTCCTGAAACATCTAAAAAACAAAGCAACAGAGCCTAGGGCACTTCCACTTATGGTCCTATAGCTTAGGGAAATTAAAATCACAAAGACACAGCCACCCTAAAGTTTGGGACGCCTCTGTTTACAAGAACCTCGTTTACCATACAAGTTCAATATCACAGAAAGTGAAAAATGGATAAAGAACTTGTGGTACTTACGTACAATGCAGTATGACTCAGCAATGAAATCTATGTCATCAGGCCCGTAGCAGCACAATGAGTGGATTCAGGTACGATGATTCTAACTGAAATAAGTCACACAGAAAAAGAAACATCATAAGATATCACTAATACACGGAATGTAAACTTGGCTACACAGGAACTGAATTCCAAAACAGAACAGGGTCTCAAATTTAGAAAACCAACTTATGCTTGCTTAAGGGGAAAGGTGAGTTGGGGTGCTGCATAAAACCAGAGATTGAAATGAGCACAGATAAAGTTCCTTAAGCGAAATATGGAATAGACTAGAGCTACTCCTTACTCAACGAAATGGACTCAACACCCCATATTAAACGCCTAAGAATGTACCTGACTAGTAAGTATCTTAAAACCTATGGATTGCTATGTCTCCAAAAGAGAATCAAGCGTGTGTACAGGGGCATAAACGCAGCAGTGATAGGATTGGAGAGGTTCGGTGAGCAAATGAGGACCCTTTGAAGTCATATTGCATGGTACCCATTACACGGGTCTCAACTCTCCAGGTTTAAGCTATTCTTCCTTCAGCTAAAACATGCATGTGGAACCCAGAGTATGATCAACCATGTGAACGGGAGACGTGTTCAAATATGTCTCAGTTTTCCTCCCCTGGTACTCGGGTGCAACATTCCAGACTCTTTACTAACACTCTCCTCACTTGGAGAGTCAACGCCTTTAACCTCCTGTTTGGCCCAGTTTGCAATTTCTGCGGAAGATGAACAGGAATAGGGAGAACCAATGAGAGACTAGCTGGAGGTGTCTGGACGGGCAAATTTAACTCTCATTTCCCACCAGGAAGAGGAATTAACCAAAGGCTCAGCATGCCGTGCCGGAACAAGATTAGGGCCTGAAGCCATCCTGCGGTGTTGCGGCCAGCTCACAAGAAAGAGAGTTGAAGAAAGGAGCTCAGGGGCACTGTAATTCACAAACCTGCAGAGTTATAAATGACAGCTATCGTCCAAAAATATACTGAAGTAAGGCTGCCAAGAGGACTTGAAAGCGGGGCAGAATTGCAGGAAACCGATTTCAGGAGGTAGACTGGAATTGCATTGAAAGCATAGGAAAAGAGGCAGAACGTCCACAATGAAGCACTTGGCCAAAAAGGGCGTATGCGTTTTTTCCTGAATATATTCAGGAAAAAACGCATACGCCCTTTTTGGCCAACCAAGCAAGCTTGCAAAGGAAATCTGCACTACAATGAAGTCTCACTTCCCCCCGGTCAAAAGGGCCATCTGAAAAAAGTGTAAAATCCATAAAGTCAGGACAGGCCATGGAGAACTGGGAGCCTTGTTATGCTGATGGGCGGGATGTAAATTGCCAACAGACACTCGGGAGAAGTGTATGGTGTTTCCTGAAACATCTAAAAAACAAAGCAACAGAGCCTAGGGCACTTCCACTTATGGTCCTATAGCTTAGGGAAATTAAAATCAAAAAGACACAGCCACCCCAAAGTTTGGAACGGCTCTGTTTACAAGAACCTCGTTTACAGTACAAGTTCAACATCGCAGAAAGTGAAAAATGGATAAAGAAGTTGTGGTATTTACTTACAAAGCAATATCACTCAGCAATGAAATCTACGTCATCAGGCCATTAGCAGCACAATGAGTGGATTCAGGTATGATGATTCTAACTGAAATAAGTCACACAGAAAAAGAAACATCATAAGATATCAGTAATACACGGAATGTAAACTTGGCTACACAGGAACTGAATTCCAAAACAGAACAGGGTCTCAAATTTAGAAAACCAACTTATGCTTGCTTAAGGGTAAAGGTGAGTTGGGGTGCTGCATAAAACCAGAGACTGAAATGAGCACAGATAAAGTGCCTTAAGCCAAATATGGAATAGACAAGAGCTACTCCTTGCTCAACGAAATGGACTCAACACCGCACATTAAATGCCTAAGAATGTACCTGACTAGTAAATATCTTAAAACCTATGGATTGCTATGTCTCCGAAAGAGAATCAAGCGTGTGTACAGGGGCATAAACGCAGCAGTGATAGGATTGGAGAGGTTCGGTGAGCAAATGAAGACCCTTTGAAGTCATATTGCATGGTACCCATTCCACAGGTTTCAACTACCCAGGTTTAAGGTATTCTTCCTTCAGCTAAAACATGCATGTGGAACCTAGAGTATGATCAACCATGTGATCGCGAGACGTTTTCAAATATGTCTCAGTTTTCGTACCCTGGTACTCGGGTGCAACATTCCAGACGCTTTACTAACACTCTCCCGACTTGGAGAGTCAGTCCCTTTAACCTCCTGTTGGGCCCAGTTTGCAATTTCTGCGGAAGATGAACAGGAATAGTGAGAACCAATGAGAGACTAGCTGGAGGTGTCTGGACGGGCAAATTTAACTCTCATTTCCCACCAGTAAGAGGAATTAACCAAAGGCTCAGCGTGCCGTGCCGGAACCAGATTAGGGCCTGAAGCCATCCTGCGGTGTTGCGGCCAGCTCACAAGAAAGCGAGTTGAAGAAAGGAGCTCAGGGGCACTGTAATTCACAAACCTGCAGAGTTATAAATGACAGCTATCGTCCAAAAATATACTGAAGTAAGGCTGCCAAGAGGACTTGAAAGCGCGGAAGAATTGCAGGAAACCGATTTCAGGAGGTAGACTGGAATTGCATTGAAAGCATAGGAAAAGAGGCAGAACGTCCACAATGATGCACTTGGCCAAAAAGGGCGTATGCGTTTTTTCCTGAATATATTCAGGAAAAAACGCATACGCCCTTTTTGGCCAACCAAGCAAGCTTGCAAAGGAAACCTGCACTACAATGAAGTCTCACTTCCCCCCGGTCAAAAGGGCCATCTGAAAAAAGTGTAAAATCCAGAAAGGCAGGAGAGGCCATGGAGAACTGGGAGCCTTGTTATGCTGATGGGCGGGATGTAAATTGCCAACAGACACTTGGGAGAAGTGTATGGTGTTTCCTGAAACATCTAAAAAACAAAGCAACAGAGCCTAGGGCACTTCCACTTATGGTCCTATAGCTTAGGGAAATTAAAATCAAAAAGACACAGCCACCCCAAAGTTTGGGACGCCTTTGTTTACAAGAACCTCATTTACCGTACAAGTTCAATATCACAGCAAGTGAAAAATGGATAAAGAACTTGTGGTACTTACGTACAATGCAGTATGACTCAGCAATGAAATCTATGTCATCAGGCCCGTAGCAGCATAATGACTGGATTCAGGTACGATGATTCTAACTGAAATAAGTCACACAGAAAAAGAAACATCATAAGATATCACTAATACACGGAATGTAAACTTGGCTACACAGGAACTGAATTCCAAAACAGAACAGGGTCTCAAATTTAGAAAACCAACTTATGCTTGCTTAAGGGGAAAGGTGAGTTGGGGTGCTGCATAAAACCAGAGATTGAAATGAGCACAGATAAAGTTCCTTAAGCCAAATATGGAATAGACAAGAGCTACACCTTGCTCAACGAAATGGACTCAACACCCCATATTAAACGCCTAAGAATGTACCTGACTAGTAAGTATCTTAAAACCTATGGATTGCTATGTCTCCGAAAGAGAATCAAGCGTGTGTACATGGGCATAAACGCAGCAGTGATAGGATTGGAGAGGTTCGGTGAGCAAATGAAGACCCTTTGAAGTCATATTGCATGGTACCCATTACACGGGTCTCAACTCTCCAGGTTTAAGGTATTCTTCCTTCAGCTAAAACATGCATGTGGAACCCAGAGTATGATCAACCATGTGAACGGGAGACGTGTTCAAATATGTCTCAGTTTTCCTCCCCTGGTACTCGGGTGCAACATTCCAGACGCTTTACTAACACTCTCCCCACTTGGAGAGTCAGCGCCTTTAACCTCCTGTTTGGCCCAGTTTGCAATTTCTGCGGAAGATGAACAGGAATAGGGAGAACCAATGAGAGACTAGCTGGAGATGTCTGGACGGGCAAATTTAACTCTCATTTCCCACCAGGAAGAGGAATTAACCAAAGGCTCAGCGTGCCGTGCCGGAACAAGATTAGGGCCTGAAGCCATCCTGCGGTGTTGCGGCCAGCTCACAAGAAAGAGAGTTGAAGAAAGGAGCTCAGGGGCACTGTAATTCACAAACCTGCAGAGTTATAAATGACAGCTATCGTCCAAAAATATACTGAAGTAAGGCTGCCAAGAGGACTTGAAAGCGGGGCAGAATTGCAGGAAACCGATTTCAGGAGGTAGACTGGAATTGCATTGAAAGCATAGGAAAAGAGGCAGAACGTCCACAATGAAGCACTTGGCCAAAAAGGGCGTATGCGTTTTTTCCTGAATATATTCAGGAAAAAACGCATACGCCCTTTTTGGCCAACCAAGCAAGCTTGCAAAGGAAATCTGCACTACAATGAAGTCTCACTTCCCCCCGGTCAAAAGGGCCATCTGAAAAAAGTGTAAAATCCATAAAGGCAGGACAGGCCATGGAGAACTGGGAGCCTTGTTATGCTGATGGGCGGGATGTAAATTGCCAACAGACACTCGGGAGAAGTGTATGGTGTTTCCTGAAACATCTAAAAAACAAAGAAACAGAGCCTAGGGCACTTCCACTTATGGTCCTATAGCTTAGGGAAATTAAAATCAAAAAGACACAGCCACCCCAATGTTTGGAACGGCTCTGTTTACAAGAACCTCGTTTACAGTACAAGTTCAACATCGCAGAAAGTGAAAAATGGATAAAGAAGTTGTGGTATTTACTTACAAAGCAATATCACTCAGCAATGAAATCTATGTCATCAGGCCCTTAGCAGCACAATGAGTGGATTCAGGTATGATGATTCTAACTGAAATAAGTGACACAGAAAAAGAAACATCATAAGATATCAGTAATACACGGAATGTAAACTTGGCTACACAGGAACTGAATTCCAAAACAGAACAGGGTCTCAAATTTAGAAAACCAACTTATGCTTGCTTAAGGGGAAAGGTGAGTTGGGGTGCTGCATAAAACCAGAGATTGAAATGAGCACAGATAAAGTTCCTTAAGCCAAATATGGAATAGACAAGAGCTACTCCTTGCTCAACGAAATGGACTCAACACCCCATATTAAACGCCTAAGAATGTACCTGACTAGTAAGTATCTTAAAACCTATGGATAGCTATGTCTCTGAAAGAGAATCAAGCATGTGTACAGGGGCATAAACGCAGCAGTGATAGGATTGGAGAGGTTCGGTGAGCAAATGAAGACCCTTTGAAGTCATATTGCATGGTATCCATTACAGGGGTCTCAACTCTCCAGGTTTAAGCTATTCTTCCTTCAGCTAAAACATGCATGTGGAACCCAGAGTATGATCAACCGTGTGAACGGGAGACGTGTTCAAATATGTCTCAGTTTTCCTCCCCTGGTACTCGGGTGCAACATTCCAGACGCTTTACTAACACTCTCCCCACTTAGAGAGTCAGCGCCTTTAACCTCCTGTTTGGCCCAGTTTGCAATTTCTGTGGAAGATGAACAGGAATAGGGAGAACCAATGAGAGACTAGCTGGAGGTGTCTTGACGGGCAAATTTAACTCTCATTTCCCACCAGGAAGAGGAATTAACCAAAGGCTCAGCGTGCCATGCCAAAACCAGATTAGGGCCTGTAGCCATCCTGCGGTGTTGCGGCCAGGTCACAAGAAAGCGAGTTGAAGAAAGGAGCTCAGGGGCACTGTAATTCACAAACCTGCAGAGTTATAAATGACAGCTATCGTCCAAAAATATACTGAAGTAAGGCTGCCAAGAGGACTTGAAAGCGGGGCAGAATTGCAGGAAACCGATTTCAGGAGGTAGACTGGAATTGCATTGAAAGCATAGGAAAAGAGGCAGAACGTCCACAATGATGCACTTGGCCAAAAAGGGCGTATGCGTTTTTTCCTGAATATATTCAGGAAAAAACGCATACGCCCTTTTTGGCCAACCAAGCAAGCTTGCAAAGGAAATCTGCACTACAATGAAGTCTCACATCCCCCTGGTCAAACGGGCATCAGAAAAAAGTGTAAAATCCAGAAAGGCAGGACAGGCCATGGAGAACTGGGAGCTTTGTTATGCTGATGGGCGGGATGTAAATTGCCAACAGACACTCGGGAGAAGTGTATGGTGTTTCCTGAAACATCTAAAAAACAAAGCAACAGAGCCTAGGGCACTTCCACTTATGGTCCTATAGCTTAGGGAAATTAAAATCACAAAGACACAGCCACCCTAAAGTTTGGGACACCTCTGTTTACAAGAACCTCGTTTACCATACAAGTTCAATATCACAGAAAGTGAAAAATGGATAAAGAACTTGTGGTACTTACGTACAATGCAATATGACTCAGCAATGAAATCTATGTCATCAGGCCCGTAGCAGCACAATGAGTGGATTCAGGTACGATGATTCTAACTGAAATAAGTCACACAGAAAAAGAAACATCATAAGATATCACTAATACACGGAATGTAAACTTGGCTACACAGGAACTGAATTCCAAAACAGAAAAGGGTCTCAAATTTAGAAAACCAACTTATGCTTGCTTAAGGGGAAAGGTGAGTTGGGGTGCTGCATAAAACCAGAGATTGAAATGAGCACAGATAAAGTTCCTTAAGCGAAATATGGAATAGACTAGAGCTACTCCTTACTCAACGAAATGGACTCAACACCCCATTTTAAACGCCTAAGAATGTACCTGACTAGTAAGTATCTTAAAACCTATGGATTGCTATGTCTCCAAAAGAGAATCAAGCGTGTGTACAGGGGCATAAACGCAGCAGTGATAGGATTGGAGAGGTTCGGTGAGCAAATGAAGACCCTTTGAAGTCATATTGCATGGTACCCATTCCACGGGTCTCAACTCTCCAGGTTTAAGCTATTCTTCCTTCAGCTAAAACATGCATGTGGAACCCAGAGTATGATCAACCGTGTGAACGGGAGACGTGTTCAAATATGTCTCAGTTTTCCTCCCCTGGTACTCGGGTGCAACATTCCAGACTCTTTACTAACACTCTCCCCACTTGGAGAGTCAACGCCTTTAACCTCCTGTTTGGCCCAGTTTGCAATTTCTGCGGAAGATGAACAGGAATAGGGAGAACCAATGAGAGACTAGCTGGAGGTGTCTGGACGGGCAAATTTAACTCTCATTTCCCACCAGGAAGAGGAATTAACCAAAGGCTCAGCGTGCCGTGCCGGAACAAGATTAGGGCCTGAAGCCATCCTGCGGTGTTGCGGCCAGCTCACAAGAAAGAGAGTTGAAGAAAGGAGCTCAGGGGCACTGTAATTCACAAACCTGCAGAGTTATAAATGACAGCTATCGTCCAAAAATATACTGAAGTAAGGCTGCCAAGAGGACTTGAAAGCGGGGCAGAATTGCAGGAAACCGATTTCAGGAGGTAGACTGGAATTGCATTGAAAGCATAGGAAAAGAGGCAGAACGTCCACAATGAAGCACTTGGCCAAAAAGTGCGTATGCGTTTTTTCCTGAATATATTCAGGAAAAAACGCATACGCCCTTTTTGGCCAACCAAGCAAGCTTGCAAAGGAAATCTGCACTACAATGAAGTCTCACTTCCTCCCGGTCAAAAGGGCCATCTGAAAAAAGTGTAAAATCCAGAAAGGCAGGACAGGCCATGGAGAACTGGGAGCCTTGTTATGCTGATGGGCGGGATGTAAATTGCCAACAGACACTCGGGAGAAGTGTATGGTGTTTCCTGAAACATCTAAAAAACAAAGCAACAGAGCCTAGGGCACTTCCACTTATGGTCCTATAGCTTAGGGAAATTAAAATCAAAAAGACACAGCCACCCCAAAGTTTGGAACGGCTCTGTTTACAAGAACCTCGTTTACAGTACAAGTTCAACATCGCAGAAAGTGAAAAATGGATAAAGAAGTTGTGGTATTTACTTACAAAGCAATATCACTCAGCAATGAAATCTATGTCATCAGGCCCTTACCAGCACAATGAGTGGATTCAGGTATGATGATTCTAACTGAAATAAGTCACACAGAAAAAGAAACATCGTAAGATATCAGTAATACACGGAATGTAAACTTGGCTACACAGGAACTGAATTCCAAAACAGAACAGGGTCTCAAATTTAGAAAACCAACTTATGCTTGCTTAAGGGTAAAGGTGAGTTGGGGTGCTGCATAAAACCAGAGACTGAAAGGAGCACAGATAAAGTTCCTTAAGCCAAATATGGAATAGACAAGAGCTACTCCTTGCTCAACGAAATGGACTCAACACCGCACATTAAATGCCTAAGAATGTACCTGACTAGTAAATATCTTAAAACCTATGGATTGCTATGTCTCCGAAAGAGAATCAAGCGTGTGTACAGGGGCATAAACGCAGCAGTGATAGGATTGGAGAGGTTCGGTGAGCAAATGAAGACCCTTTGAAGTCATATTGCATGGTACCCATTCCACAGGTTTCAACTACCCAGGTTTAAGGTATTCTTCCTTCAGCTAAAACATGCATGTGGAACCTAGAGTATGATCAACCGTGTGATCGCGAGACGTTTTCAAATATGTCTCAGTTTTCGTACCCTGGTACTCGGGTGCAACATTCCAGACGCTTTACTAACACTCTCCCGACTTGGAGAGTCAGTCCCTTTAACCTCCTGTTTGGCCCAGTTTGCAATTTCTGCGGAAGATGAACAGGAATAGTGAGAACCAATGAGAGACTAGCTGGAGGTGTCTGGACGGGCAAATTTAACTCTCATTTCCCACCAGTAAGAGGAATTAACCAAAGGCTCAGCGTGCCGTGCCGGAACCAGATTAGGGCCTGAAGCCATCCTGCGGTGTTGCGGCCAGCTCACAAGAAAGCGAGTTGAAGAAAGGAGCTCAGGGGCACTGTAATTCACAAACCTGCAGAGTTATAAATGACAGCTATCGTCCAAAAATATACTGAAGTAAGGCTGCCAAGAGGACTTGAAAGCGCGGCAGAATTGCAGGAAACCGATTTCAGGAGGTAGACTGGAATTGCATTGAAAGCATAGGAAAAGTGGCAGAACGTCCACAATGATGCACTTGGCCAAAAAGGGCGTATGCGTTTTTTCCTGAATATATTCAGGAAAAAACGCATACGCCCTTTTTGGCCAACCAAGCAAGCTTGCAAAGGAAACCTGCACTACAATGAAGTCTCACTTCCCCCCGGTCAAAAGGGCCATCTGAAAAAAGTGTAAAATCCAGAAAGGCAGGAGAGGCCATGGAGAACTGGGAGCCTTGTTATGCTGATGGGCGGGATGTAAATTGCCAACAGACACTAGGGAGAAGTGTATGGTGTTTCCTGAAACATCTAAAAAACAAAGCAACAGAGCCTAGGGCACTTCCACTTATGGTCCTATAGCTTAGGGAAATTAAAATCAAAAAGACACAGCCACCCCAAAGTTTGGGACGCCTTTGTTTACAAGAACCTCATTTACCGTACAAGTTCAATATCACAGCAAGTGAAAAATGGATAAAGAACTTGTGGTACTTACGTACAATGCAGTATGACTCAGCAATGAAATCTATGTCATCAGGCCCGTAGCAGCATAATGAGTGGATTCAGGTACGATGATTCTAACTGAAATAAGTCACACAGAAAAAGAAACATCATAAGATATCACTAATACACGGAATGTAAACTTGGCTACACAGGAACTGAATTCCAAAACAGAACAGGGTCTCAAATTTAGAAAACCAACTTATGCTTGCTTAAGGGGAAAGGTGAGTTGGGGTGCTGCATAAAACCAGAGATTGAAATGAGCACAGATAAAGTTCCTTAAGCCAAATATGGAATAGACAAGAGCTACACCTTGCTCAACGAAATGGACTCAACACCCCATATTAAACGCCTAAGAATGTACCTGACTAGTAAGTATCTTAAAACCTATGGATTGCTATGTCTCCGAAAGAGAATCAAGCGTGTGTACATGGGCATAAACGCAGCAGTGATAGGATTGGAGAGGTTCGGTGAGCAAATGAAGACCCTTTGAAGTCATATTGCATGGTACCCATTACACGGGTCTCAACTCTCCAGGTTTAAGCTATTCTTCATTCAGCTAAAACATGCATGTGGAACCCAGAGTATGATCAACCGTGTGAACGGGAGACGTGTTCAAATATGTCTCAGTTTTCCTCCCCTGGTACTCGGGTGCAACATTCCAGACTGTTTACTAACACTCTCCCCACTTGGAGAGTCAACGCCTTTAACCTCCTGTTTGGCCCAGGTTGCAATTTCTGCGGAAGATGAACAGGAATAGGGAGAACCAATGAGAGACTAGCTGGAGGTGTCTGGACGGGCAAATTTAACTCTCATTTCCCACCAGGAAGAGGAATTAACCAAAGGCTCAGCGTGCCATGCCGGAACAAGATTAGGGCCTGAAGCCATCCTGCGGTGTTGCGGCCAGCTCACAAGAAAGAGAGTTGAAGAAAGGAGCTCAGGGGCACTGTAATTCACAAACCTGCAGAGTTATAAATGACAGCTATCGTCCAAAAATATACTGAAGTAAGGCTGCCAAGAGGACTTGAAAGCGGGGCAGAATTGCAGGAAACCGATTTCAGGAGGTAGACTGGAATTGCATTGAAAGCATAGGAAAAGAGGCAGAACGTCCACAATGAAGCACTTGGCCAAAAAGGGCGTATGCGTTTTTTCCTGAATATATTCAGGAAAAAACGCATACGCCCTTTTTGGCCAACCAAGCAAGCTTGCAAAGGAAATCTGCACTACAATGAAGTCTCACTTCCTCCCGGTCAAAAGGGCCATCTGAAAAAAGTGTAAAATCCAGAAAGGCAGGACAGGCCATGGAGAACTGGGAGCCTTGTTATGCTGATGGGCGGGATGTAAATTGCCAACAGACACTCGGGAGAAGTGTATGGTGTTTCCTGAAACATCTAAAAAACAAAGCAACAGAGCCTAGGGCACTTCCACTTATGGTCCTATAGCTTAGGGAAATTAAAATCAAAAAGACACAGCCACCCCAAAGTTTGGAACGGCTCTGTTTACAAGAACCTCGTTTACAGTACAAGTTCAACATCGCAGAAAGTGAAAAATGGATAAAGAAGTTGTGGTATTTACTTACAAAGCAATATCACTCAGCAATGAAATCTATGTCATCAGGCCATTAGCAGCACAATAAGTGGATTCAGGTATGATGATTCTAACTGAAATAAGTCACACAGAAAAAGAAACATCATAAGATATCAGTAATACACGGAATGTAAACTTGGCTACACAGGAACTGAATTCCAAAACAGAACAGGGTCTCAAATTTAGAAAACCAACTTATGCTTGCTTAAGGGTAAAGGTGAGTTGGGGTGCTGCATAAAACCAGAGACTGAAATGAGCACAGATAAAGTTCCTTAAGCCAAATATGGAATAGACAAGAGCTACACCTTGCTCAACGAAATGGACTCAACACCGCACATTAAATGCCTAAGAATGTACCTGACTAGTAAATATCTTAAAACCTATGGATTGCTATGTCTCCGAAAGAGAATCAAGCGTGTGTACAGGGGCATAAACGCAGCAGTGATAGGATTGGAGAGGTTCGGTGAGCAAATGAAGACCCTTTGAAGTCATATTGCATGGTACCCATTCCACAGGTTTCAACTACCCAGGTTTAAGGTATTCTTCCTTCAGCTAAAACATGCATGTGGAACCTAGAGTATGATCAACCGTGTGATCGCGAGACATTTTCAAATATGTCTCAGTTTTCGTACCCTGGTACTCGGGTGCAACATTCCAGACGCTTTACTAACACTCTCCCGACTTGGAGAGTCAGTCCCTTTAACCTCCTGTTTGGCCCAGTTTGCAATTTCTGCGGAAGATGAACAGGAATAGTGAGAACCAATGAGAGACTAGCTGGAGGTGTCTGGACGGGCAAATTTAACTCTCATTTCCCACCAGTAAGAGGAATTAACCAAAGGCTCAGCGTGCCGTGCCGGAACCAGATTAGGGCCTGAAGCCATCCTGCGGTGTTGCGGCCAGCTCACAAGAAAGCGAGTTGAAGAAAGGAGCTCAGGGGCACTGTAATTCACAAACCTGCAGAGTTATAAATGACAGCTATCGTCCAAAAATATACTGAAGTAAGGCTGCCAAGAGGACTTGAAAGCGCGGCAGAATTGCAGGAAACCGATTTCAGGAGGTAGACTGGAATTGCATTGAAAGCATAGGAAAAGAGGCAGAACGTCCACAATGATGCACTTGGCCAAAAAGGGCGTATGCGTTTTTTCCTGAATATATTCAGGAAAAAACGCATACGCCCTTTTTGGCCAACCAAGCAAGCTTGCAAAGGAAACCTGCACTACAATGAAGTCTCACTTCCCCCTGGTCAAAAGGGCCATCTGAAAAAAGTGTAAAATCCAGAAAGGCAGGAGAGGCCATGGAGAACTGGGAGCCTTGTTATGCTGATGGGCGGGATGTAAATTGCCAACAGACACTCGGGAGAAGTGTATGGTGTTTCCTGAAACATCTAAAAAACAAAGCAACAGAGCCTAGGGCACTTCCACTTATGGTCCTATAGCTTAGGGAAATTAAAATCAAAAAGACACAGCCACCCCAAAGTTTGGGACGCCTTTGTTTACAAGAACCTCATTTACCGTACAAGTTCAATATCACAGCAAGTGAAAAATGGATAAAGAACTTGTGGTACTTACGTACAATGCAGTATGACTCAGCAATGAAATCTATGTCATCAGGCCCGTAGCAGCATAATGAGTGGATTCAGGTACGATGATTCTAACTGAAATAAGTCACACAGAAAAAGAAACATCATAAGATATCACTAATACACGGAATGTAAACTTGGCTACACAGGAACTGAATTCCAAAACAGAACAGGGTCTCAAATTTAGAAAACCAACTTATGCTTGCTTAAGGGGAAAGGTGAGTTGGGGTGCTGCATAAAACCAGAGATTGAAATGAGCACAGATAAAGTTCCTTAAGCCAAATATGGAATAGAGAAGAGCTACACCTTGCTCAACGAAATGGACTCAACACCCCATATTAAACGCCTAAGAATGTACCTGACTAGTAAGTATCTTAAAACCTATGGATTGCTATGTCTCCGAAAGAGAATCAAGCGTGTGTACATGGGCATAAACGCAGCAGTGATAGGATTGGAGAGGTTCGGTGAGCAAATGAAGACCCTTTGAAGTCATATTGCATGGTACCCATTACACGGGTCTCAACTCTCCAGGTTTAAGGTATTCTTCCTTCAGCTAAAACATGCATGTGGAACCCAGAGTATGATCAACCATGTGAACGGGAGACGTGTTCAAATATGTCTCAGTTTTCCTCCCCTGGTACTCGGGTGCAACATTCCAGACGCTTTACTAACACTCTCCCCACTTGGAGAGTCAGCGCCTTTAACCTCCTGTTTGGCCCAGTTTGCAATTTCTGCGGAAGATGAACAGGAATAGGGAGAACCAATGAGAGACTAGCTGGAGATGTCTGGACGGGCAAATTTAACTCTCATTTCCCACCAGGAAGAGGAATTAACCAAAGGCTCAGCGTGCCGTGCCGGAACAAGATTAGGGCCTGAAGCCATCCTGCGGTGTTGCGGCCAGCTCACAAGAAAGCGAGTTGAAGAAAGGAGCTCAGGGGCACTGTAATTCACAAACCTGCAGAGTTATAAATGACAGCTATCGTCCAAAAATATACTGAAGTAAGGCTGCCAAGAGGACTTGAAAGCGCGGCAGAATTGCAGGAAACCGATTTCAGGAGGTAGACTGGAATTGCATTGAAAGCATAGGAAAAGAGGCAGAACGTCCACAATGATGCACTTGGCCAAAAAGGGCGTATGCGTTTTTTCCTGAATATATTCAGGAAAAAACGCATACGCCCTTTTTGGCCAACCAAGCAAGCTTGCAAAGGAAACCTGCACTACAATGAAGTCTCACTTCCCCCCGGTCAAAAGGGCCATCTGAAAAAAGTGTAAAATCCAGAAAGGCAGGAGAGGCCATGGAGAACTGGGAGCCTTGTTATGCTGATGGGCGGGATGTAAATTGCCAACAGACACTCGGGAGAAGTGTATGGTGTTTCCTGAAACATCTAAAAAACAAAGCAACAGAGCCTAGGGCACTTCCACTTATGGTCCTATAGCTTAGGGAAATTAAAATCAAAAAGACACAGCCACCCCAAAGTTTGGGACGCCTTTGTTTACAAGAACCTCATTTACCGTACAAGTTCAATATCACAGCAAGTGAAAAATGGATAAAGAACTTGTGGTACTTACGTACAATGCAGTATGACTCAGCAATGAAATCTATGTCATCAGGCCCGTAGCAGCATAATGAGTGGATTCAGGTACGATGATTCTAACTGAAATAAGTCACACAGAAAAAGAAACATCATAAGATATCACTAATACACGGAATGTAAACTTGGCTACACAGGAACTGAATTCCAAAACAGAACAGGGTCTCAAATTTAGAAAACCAACTTATGCTTGCTTAAGGGGAAAGGTGAGTTGGGGTGCTGCATAAAACCAGAGATTGAAATGAGCACAGATAAAGTTCCTTAAGCCAAATATGGAATAGACAAGAGCTACACCTTGCTCAACGAAATGGACTCAACACCCCATATTAAACGCCTAAGAATGTACCTGACTAGTAAGTATCTTAAAACCTATGGATTGCTATGTCTCCGAAAGAGAATCAAGCGTGTGTACATGGGCATAAACGCAGCAGTGATAGGATTGGAGAGGTTCGGTGAGCAAATGAAGACCCTTTGAAGTCATATTGCATGGTACCCATTACACGGGTCTCAACTCTCCAGGTTTAAGGTATTCTTCCTTCAGCTAAAACATGCATGTGGAACCCAGAGTATGATCAACCATGTGAACGGGAGACGTGTTCAAATATGTCTCAGTTTTCCTCCCCTGGTACTCGGGTGCAACATTCCAGACGCTTTACTAACACTCTCCCCACTTGGAGAGTCAGCGCCTTTAACCTCCTGTTTGGCCCAGTTTGCAATTTCTGCGGAAGATGAACAGGAATAGGGAGAACCAATGAGAGACTAGCTGGAGATGTCTGGACGGGCAAATTTAACTCTCATTTCCCACCAGGAAGAGGAATTAACCAAAGGCTCAGCGTGCCGTGCCGGAACAAGATTAGGGCCTGAAGCCATCCTGCGGTGTTGCGGCCAGCTCACAAGAAAGAGAGTTGAAGAAAGGAGCTCAGGGGCACTGTAATTCACAAACCTGCAGAGTTATAAATGACAGCTATCGTCCAAAAATATACTGAAGTAAGGCTGCCAAGAGGACTTGAAAGCGGGGCAGAATTGCAGGAAACCGATTTCAGGAGGTAGACTGGAATTGCATTGAAAGCATAGGAAAAGAGGCAGAACGTCCACAATGAAGCACTTGGCCAAAAAGGGCGTATGCGTTTTTTCCTGAATATATTCAGGAAAAAACGCATACGCCCTTTTTGGCCAACCAAGCAAGCTTGCAAAGGAAATCTGCACTACAATGAAGTCTCACTTCCCCCCGGTCAAAAGGGCCATCTGAAAAAAGTGTAAAATCCATAAAGTCAGGACAGGCCATGGAGAACTGGGAGCCTTGTTATGCTGATGGGCGGGATGTAAATTGCCAACAGACACTCGGGAGAAGTGTATGGTGTTTCCTGAAACATCTAAAAACAAAGCAACAGAGCCTAGGGCACTTCCACTTATGGTCCTATAGCTTAGGGAAATTAAAATCAAAAAGACACAGCCACCCCAATGTTTGGAACGGCTCTGTTTACAAGAACCTCGTTTACAGTACAAGTTCAACATCGCAGAAAGTGAAAAATGGATAAAGAAGTTGTGGTATTTACTTACAAAGCAATATCACTCAGCAATGAAATCTATGTCATCAGGCCCTTAGCAGCACAATGAGTGGATTCAGGTATGATGATTCTAACTGAAATAAGTCACACAGAAAAAGAAACATCGTAAGATATCAGTAATACACGGAATGTAAACTTGGCTACACAGGAACTGAATTCCAAAACAGAACAGGGTCTCAAATTTAGAAAACCAACTTATGCTTGCTTAAGGGTAAAGGTGAGTTGGGGTGCTGCATAAAACCAGAGACTGAAATGAGCACAGATAAAGTTCCTTAAGCCAAATATGGAATAGACAAGAGCTACTCCTTGCTCAACGAAATGGACTCAACACCGCACATTAAATGCCTAAGAATGTACCTGACTAGTAAATATCTTAAAACCTATGGATTGCTATGTCTCCGAAAGAGAATCAATCGTGTGTACAGGGGCATAAACGCAGCAGTGATAGGATTGGAGAGGTTCGGTGAGCAAATGAAGACCCTTTGAAGTCATATTGCATGGTACCCATTCCACAGGTTTCAACTACCCAGGTTTAAGGTATTCTTCCTTCAGCTAAAACATGCATGTGGAACCTAGAGTATGATCAACCGTGTGATCGCGAGACGTTTTCAAATATGTCTCAGTTTTCGTACCCTGGTACTCGGGTGCAACATTCCAGACGCTTTACTAACACTCTCCCGACTTGGAGAGTCAGTCCCTTTAACCTCCTGTTTGGCCCAGTTTGCAATTTCTGCGGAAGATGAACAGGAATAGTGAGAACCAATGAGAGACTAGCTGGAGGTGTCTGGACGGGCAAATTTAACTCTCATTTCCCACCAGTATGAGGAATTAACCAAAGGCTCAGCGTGCCGTGCCGGAACCAGATTAGGGCCTGAAGCCATCCTGCGGTGTTGCGGCCAGCTCACAAGAAAGCGAGTTGAAGAAAGGAGCTCAGGGGCACTGTAATTCACAAACCTGCAGAGTTATAAATGACAGCTATCGTCCAAAAATATACTGAAGTAAGGCTGCCAAGAGGACTTGAAAGCGCGGCAGAATTGCAGGAAACCGATTTCAGGAGGTAGACTGGAATTGCATTGAAAGCATAGGAAAAGAGGCAGAACGTCCACAATGATGCACTTGGCCAAAAAGGGCGTATGCGTTTTTTCCTGAATATATTCAGGAAAAAACGCATACGCCCTTTTTGGCCAACCAAGCAAGCTTGCAAAGGAAACCTGCACTACAATGAAGTCTCACTTCCCCCCGGTCAAAAGGGCCATCTGAAAAAAGTGTAAAATCCAGAAAGGCAGGAGAGGCCATGGAGAACTGGGAGCCTTGTTATGCTGATGGGCGGGATGTAAATTGCCAACAGACACTCGGGAGAAGTGTATGGTGTTTCCTGAAACATCTAAAAAACAAAGCAACAGAGCCTAGGGCACTTCCACTTATGGTCCTATAGCTTAGGGAAATTAAAATCAAAAAGACACAGCCACCCCAAAGTTTGGGACGCCTTTGTTTACAAGAACCTCATTTACCGTACAAGTTCAATATCACAGCAAGTGAAAAATGGATAAAGAACTTGTGGTACTTACGTACAATGCAGTATGACTCAGCAATGAAATCTATGTCATCAGGCCCGTAGCAGCATAATGAGTGGATTCAGGTACGATGATTCTAACTGAAATAAGTCACACAGAAAAAGAAACATCATAAGATATCACTAATACACGGAATGTAAACTTGGCTACACAGGAACTGAATTCCAAAACAGAACAGGGTCTCAAATTTAGAAAACCAACTTATGCTTGCTTAAGGGGAAAGGTGAGTTGGGGTGCTGCATAAAACCAGAGATTGAAATGAGCACAGATAAAGTTCCTTAAGCCAAATATGGAATAGACAAGAGCTACACCTTGCTCAACGAAATGGACTCAACACCCCATATTAAACGCCTAAGAATGTACCTGACTAGTAAGTATCTTAAAACCTATGGATTGCTATGTCTCCGAAAGAGAATCAAGCGTGTGTACATGGGCATAAACGCAGCAGTGATAGGATTGGAGAGGTTCGGTGAGCAAATGAAGACCCTTTGAAGTCATATTGCATGGTACCCATTACACGGGTCTCAACTCTCCAGGTTTAAGCTATTCTTCCTTCAGCTAAAACATGCATGTGGAACCCAGAGTATGATCAACCATGTGAACGGGAGACGTGTTCAAATATGTCTCAGTTTTCCTCCCCTGGTACTCGGGTGCAACATTCCAGACGCTTTACTAACACTCTCCCCACTTAGAGAGTCAGCGCCTTTAACCTCCTGTTTGGCCCAGTTTGCAATTTCTGTGGAAGATGAACAGGAATAGGGAGAACCAATGAGAGACTAGCTGGAGGTGTCTGGACGGGCAAATTTAACTCTCATTTCCCACCAGGAAGAGGAATTAACCAAAGGCTCAGCGTGCCATGCCAAAACCAGATTAGGGCCTGTAGCCATCCTGCGGTGTTGCGGCCAGGTCACAAGAAAGCGAGTTGAAGAAAGGAGCTCAGGGGCACTGTAATTCACAAACCTGCAGAGTTATAAATGACAGCTATCGTCCAAAAATATACTGAAGTAAGGCTGCCAAGAGGACTTGAAAGCGGGGCAGAATTGCAGGAAACCGATTTCAGGAGGTAGACTGGAATTGCATTGAAAGCATAGGAAAAGAGGCAGAACGTCCACAATGATGCACTTGGCCAAAAAGGGCGTATGCGTTTTTTCCTGAATATATTCAGGAAAAAACGCATACGCCCTTTTTGGCCAACCAAGCAAACTTGCAAAGGAAATCTGCACTACAATGAAGTCTCACTTCCCCCAGGTCAAAGGGGCCATCTGAAAAAAGTGTAAAATCCAGAAAGGCAGGACAGGCCATGGAGAGCTGGGAGCCTTGTTATGCTGATGGGCGGGATGTAAATTGCCAACAGACACTCGGGAGAAGTGTATGGTGTTTCCTGAAACATCTAAAAAACAAAGCAACAGAGCCTAGGGCACTTCCACTTATGGTCCTATAGCTTAGGGAAATTAAAATCAAAAAGACACAGCCACCCTAAAGTTTGGGACGCCTCTGTTTACAAGAACCTCGTTTACCATACAAGTTCAATATCACAGAAAGTGAAAAATGGATAAAGAACTTGTGGTACTTACGTACAATGCAGTATGACTCAGCAATGAAATCTATGTCATCAGGCCCGTAGCAGCACAATGAGTGGATTCAGGTAAGATGATTCTAACTGAAATAAGTCACACAGAAAAAGAAACATCATAAGATATCACTAATACACGGAATGTAAACTTGGCTACACAGGAACTGAATTCCAAAACAGAACAGGGTCTCAAATTTAGAAAACCAACTTATGCTTGCTTAAGGGGAAAGGTGAGTTGGGGTGCTGCATAAAACCAGAGATTGAAATGAGCACAGATAAAGTTCCTTAAGCCAAATATGGAATAGACTAGAACTACTCCTTACTCAACGAAATGGACTCAACACCCCATATTAAACGCCTAAGAATGTACCTGACTAGTAAATATCTTAAAACCTATGGATTGCTATGTCTCCAAAAGAGAATCAAGCGTGTGTACAGGGGCATAAACGCAGCAGTGATAGGATTGGAGAGGTTCGGTGAGCAAATGAAGACCCTTTGAAGTCATATTGCATGGTACCCATTCCACGGGTCTCAACTCTCCAGGTTTAAGGTATTCTTCCTTCAGCTAAAACATGCATGTGGAACCCAGAGTATGATCAACCGTGTGAACGGGAGACGTGTTCAAATATGTCTCAGTTTTCCTCCCCTGGTACTCGGGTGCAACATTCCAGACGCTTTAGTAACACTCTCCCCACTTGGAGAGTCAACGCCTTTAACCTCCTGTTTGGCCCAGTTTGCAATTTCTGCGGAAGATGAACAGGAATAGGGAGAACCAATGAGAGACTAGCTGGAGGTGTCTGGACGGGCAAATTTAACTCTCATTTCCCACCAGGAAGAGGAATTAACCAAAGGCTCAGCGTGCCGTGCCGGAACAAGATTAGGGCCTGAAGCCATCCTGCGGTGTTGCGGCCAGCTCACAAGAAAGAGAGTTGAAGAAAGGAGCTCAGGGGCACTGTAATTCACAAACCTGCAGAGTTATGAATGACAGCTATCGTCCAAAAATATACTGAAGTAAGGCTGCCAAGAGGACTTGAAAGCGGGGCAGAATTGCAGGAAACCGATTTCAGGAGGTAGACTGGAATTGCATTGAAAGCATAGGAAAAGAGGCAGAACGTCCACAATGAAGCACTTGGCCAAAAAGGGCGTATGCGTTTTTTCCTGAATATATTCAGGAAAAAACGCATACGCCCTTTTTGGCCAACCAAGCAAGCTTGCAAAGGAAATCTGCACTACAATGAAGTCTCACTTCCCCCCGGTCAAAAGGGCCATCTGAAAAAAGTGTAAAATCCAGAAAGGCAGGACAGGCCATGGAGAACTGGGAGCCTTGTTATGCTGATGGGCGGGATGTAAATTGCCAACAGACACTCGGGAGAAGTGTATGGTGTTTCCTGAAACATCTAAAAAACAAAGCAACAGAGCCTAGGGCACTTCCACTTATGGTCCTATAGCTTAGGGAAATTAAAATCAAAAAGACACAGCCACCCCAAAGTTTGGGACGCCTCTGTTTACAAGAACCTCGTTTACCGTACAAGTTCTGTATCACAGAAAGTGAAAAATGTATAAAGAAGTTGTGGTATTTACTTACAAAGCAATATCACTCAGCAATGAAATCTATGTCATCAGGCCCTTAGCAGCATAATGAGTGGATTCAGGTACGATGATTCTAACTGAAATAAGTCACACAGAAAAAGAAACATCATAAGATATCACTAATACACGGAATGTGAACTTGGTTACACAGGAACTGAATTCCAAAACAGAACAGGGTCTCAAATTCAGAAAACCAACTTATGCTTGCTTAAGGGGAAAGGTGAGTTGGGGTGCTGCATAAAACCAGAGATTGAAATGAGCACAGATAAAGTTCCTTAAGCCAAATATGGAATAGACAAGAGCTACTCCTTGCTCAACGAAATGGACTCAACACCCCATATTAAACGCCTAAGAATGTACCTGACTAGTAAGTATCTTAAAACCTATGGATTGCTATGTCTCCGAAAGAGAATCAAGCGTGTGTACAGGGGCATAAACGCAGCAGTGATAGGATTGGAGAGGTTCGGTGAGCAAATGAAGACCCTTTGAAGTCATATTGCATGGTACCCATTACACGGGTCTCAACTCTCCAGGTTTAAGGTATTCTTCCTTCAGCTAAAACATGCATGTGGAACCCAGAGTATGATCAACCGTGTGAACGGGAGACGTGTTCAAATATGTCTCAGTTTTCCTCCCCTGGTACTCGGGTGCAACATTCCAGACTCTTTACTAACACTCTCCCCACTTGGAGAGTCAACGCCTTTAACCTCCTGTTTGGCCCAGGTTGCAATTTCTGCGGAAGATTAACAGGAATAGGGAGAACCAATGAGAGACTAGCTGGAGGTGTCTGGACGGGCAAATTTAACTCTCATTTCCCACCAGGAAGAGGAATTAACCAAAGGCTCAGCGTGCCGTGCCGGAACAAGATTAGGGCCTGAAGCCATCCTGCGGTGTTGCGGCCAGCTCACAAGAAAGAGAGTTGAAGAAAGGAGCTCAGGGGCACTGTAATTCACAAACCTGCAGAGTTATAAATGACAGCTATCGTCCAAAAATATACTGAAGTAAGGCTGCCAAGAGGACTTGAAAGCGGGGCAGAATTGCAGGAAACCGATTTCAGGAGGTAGACTGGAATTGCATTGAAAGCATAGGAAAAGAGGCAGAACGTCCACAATGAAGCACTTGGCCAAAAAGGGCGTATGCGTTTTTTCCTGAATATATTCAGGAAAAAACGCATACGCCCTTTTTGGCCAACCAAGCAAGCTTGCAAAGGAAATCTGCACTACAATGAAGTCTCACTTCCTCCCGGTCAAAAGGGCCATCTGAAAAAAGTGTAAAATCCAGAAAGGCAGGACAGGCCATGGAGAACTGGGAGCCTTGTTATGCTGATGGGCGGGATGTAAATTGCCAACAGACACTCGGGAGAAGTGTATGGTGTTTCCTGAAACATCTAAAAAACAAAGCAACAGAGCCTAGGGCACTTCCACTTATGGTCCTATAGCTTAGGGAAATTAAAATCAAAAAGACACAGCCACCCCAAAGTTTGGAACGGCTCTGTTTACAAGAACCTCGTTTACAGTACAAGTTCAACATCGCAGAAAGTGAAAAATGGATAAAGAAGTTGTGGTATTTACTTACAAAGCAATATCACTCAGCAATGAAATCTATGTCATCAGGCCATTAGCAGCACAATGAGTGGATTCAGGTATGATGATTCTAACTGAAATAAGTCACACAGAAAAAGAAACATCATAAGATATCAGTAATACACGGAATGTAAACTTGGCTACACAGGAACTGAATTCCAAAACAGAACAGGGTCTCAAATTTAGAAAACCAACTTATGCTTGCTTAAGGGTAAAGGTGAGTTGGGGTGCTGCATAAAACCAGAGACTGAAATGAGCACAGATAAAGTTCCTTAAGCCAAATATGGAATAGACAAGAGCTACACCTTGCTCAACGAAATGGACTCAACACCGCACATTAAATGCCTAAGAATGTACCTGACTAGTAAATATCTTAAAACCTATGGATTGCTATGTCTCCGAAAGAGAATCAAGCGTGTGTACAGGGGCATAAACGCAGCAGTGATAGGATTGGAGAGGTTCGGTGAGCAAATGAAGACCCTTTGAAGTCATATTGCATGGTACCCATTCCACAGGTTTCAACTACCCAGGTTTAAGGTATTCTTCCTTCAGCTAAAACATGCATGTGGAACCTAGAGTATGATCAACCGTGTGATCGCGAGACATTTTCAAATATGTCTCAGTTTTCGTACCCTGGTACTCGGGTGCAACATTCCAGACGCTTTACTAACACTCTCCCGACTTGGAGAGTCAGTCCCTTTAACCTCCTGTTTGGCCCAGTTTGCAATTTCTGCGGAAGATGAACAGGAATAGTGAGAACCAATGAGAGACTAGCTGGAGGTGTCTGGACGGGCAAATTTAACTCTCATTTCCCACCAGTAAGAGGAATTAACCAAAGGCTCAGCGTGCCGTGCCGGAACCAGATTAGGGCCTGAAGCCATCCTGCGGTGTTGCGGCCAGCTCACAAGAAAGCGAGTTGAAGAAAGGAGCTCAGGGGCACTGTAATTCACAAACCTGCAGAGTTATAAATGACAGCTATCGTCCAAAAATATACTGAAGTAAGGCTGCCAAGAGGACTTGAAAGCGCGGCAGAATTGCAGGAAACCGATTTCAGGAGGTAGACTGGAATTGCATTGAAAGCATAGG
>NW_028132366.1:0-23905 GCF_964374135.1 Grampus griseus | reverse complement strand
TAAGGTATCAATAATACACGGAATGTAAACTTGGCTACACAGGAACTGAATTACAAAACAGAACAGGGTCTCAAATGTAGAAAACCAACTTATGCTTGCTTAAGGGGAAAGGTGAGTTGGGGTGCTGCATAAAACCAGAGATTGAAATTAGCACAGATACCGTTCCATATGCCAAATATGTAATAGACAAGAGCTACTCCTTGCTCAACGAAGTGGACTCAACACCCCATCTTAAAAGCCTAAGAATATACCTGATTGATAAGAATCTTAAAAGCTATGGATTTATATGTCTCCGAAAGAGAATCAAGCGTGTGTACAGCGGCATAAATGCAGCAGTGATAGGATTGGTGAGGTTCGGTGAGCAAATGCAGACCCTTTGAAGTCATATTGCATGGTACCCATTCCAAGGGTCTCAACTCTCCAGGTTTAAGGGATTCTTCCTTCAGCTAAAACATGCATGTGGAACCCAGAGTATGATCCACCGTGTGATTGGAAAACGTGTTCAAATGTGTCTCAGTTTTTGTCCCCTGGTACTCGGGTGCAACATTCCAAACGCTTTACTAACACTCTCCCCACTTGGAGAGTCAGTGCCTTTAAACTCCTGTTTGGCCCAGTTTGCAATTTCTGCGGAAAATGAACAGGAATAGGGAGAACCAATGAGAGACTAGCTGGAGGTGTCTGGACGGGCAAATTTAACTCTCATTTCCCACCAGGAAGAGGAATTAACCAAAGGCTCAGCGTGCCATGCCGGAACCACTCTAGGGCCTGAAGCAATCCTGCGGTGTTGCGGCCAGCTCACAAGAAAGCGAGTTGAAGAAAGGAGCTCAGGGTCCCTGTAATTCACAAACCTGCAGAGTTATAAATGACAGCTATCGTCCAAAAATATATTGAAGTAAGGCTGCCAAGAGGACTTGAAAGCGGGGCAGAATTGCAGGAAACCGATTTCAGGAGGTAGACTGGAATTGCATGTAAAGCATAGGAAAAGAGGCAGAACGTCCACAATGATGCACTTGGCCAAAAAGGGCGTATGCATTTTTTCCTGAATATATTCAGGAAAAAACGCATACGCCCTTTTTGGCCAACCAAGCAAGCTTGCAAAGGAAATCTGCACTACAATGAAGTCTCACTGCCCCCCGGTCAAAAGGGCCATCTGAAAAAAGTGTATAATCCAGAGAGGCTGGAGAGGCCAATGAGAACTGGGAGCCTTGTTATGCTGATGGGTGCGATGTAAATTGCCAAAAGCCACTCTGGAAAAGTGTATGGTGTTTCCTGAAACATCTAAAAAACAAAGCAACAGAGCCTAGGGCACTTCCACTTATGGTCCTATAGCTTAGGGAAATTAAAATCAAAAAGACACAGCCACCCCAAAGTTTGGGACGGCTCTGTTTACAAGAACCTCGTTTACGGTACAAGTTCTATATCGCAGAAAGCGAAAAATGGATAAAGAAGTTGTGGTACTTACGTAGAATGCAAAATCACTCAGCAATGAAATCTATGTCATCAGGTCAGTAGCAGCATAATGAGTGGATTCAGGTACGATGATTCTAAGTGAAATAAGTCACAGAGAAAAAGAAACATCATAAGGTATCACTAATACATGGAATGTAAACTTGGCTACACAGGAACTGAATTACAAATCAGAACAGGGTCTCTAATGTAGAACCAACTTACGCTTGCTTAAGGGGAAAGGTGAGTTGGGGTGCTGCATAAAACCAGAGATTGAAATTAGCACAGATACCGTTCCATAAGCCAAATATGTAATAGACAAGAGCTACTCCTTGCTCAACGAAGTGGACTCAAAACCCCATATTAAACGCCTAAGAATATACCTGACTAGTAAGAATCTTAAAACCTATGGATTTATATGTCTCCAAAAGAGAATCAAGCGTGTGTACAGCGGCATAAACACAGCAGTGACAGGATTGTGAGGTTCGGTGACCAAATGCAGACCCTTTGAAGTCATATTGCATGGTACCCATTCCATGGGTCTCAACTCTCCAGGTTTAAGCGATTCTCCCTTTAGCTAAAACATGCATGTGCAACCCAGAGTATGATCTACCGTGTGATAGGGAAATGTGTTCAAATGTATCTCAGTTTTCATCCCCTGGTACTCGGGTGCAACATTCCTGACGCTTTACTAACACACTCCCCACTAGGAGAGTCAGTGCCTTTAACCTCCTGTTTGGCCCAGTTTGCAATTTCTGCGGAAAATGAACAGGAATAAGGAGAACCAATGGGAGACTAGCTGGAGATGTCTGGACAGGCAAATTTAACTCTCATTTCCCACCAGGAAGAGGAATTAACCAAAGGCTCAGCGTGCCAGGCTGGAAACACACTAGGGCCTGAAGCAATCCTGCGGTGTTGCAGCCAGCTCACAAGAAAGCGAGTTGAAGAAAGGAGCTCAGCGGCACTGTAATTCACAAACTTGCAGAGTTATAAATGACAGCTATCGTCCAAAAATATATTGAAGTAAGTCTGCCAAGAGGACTTGAAAGCGGGGCAGAATTGCAGGAAATCGATTTCAGGAGGTAGACTGGAATTGCATGTAAAGCATAGGAAAAGAGGCAGAACGTCCACAATGATGCACTTGGCCAAAAAGGGCGTATGCGTTTTTTCCTGAATATATTCAGGAAAAAACGCATACGCCCTTTTTGGCCAACCAAGCAAGCTTGCAAAGGAAATCTGCACTACAATGAAGTCTCACTGCCCCCCGGTCAATACGGCCATCTGAAAAAAGTGTAAAATCCAGAAAGGCAGGACAGGCCATGGAGAGATGGGAACCTTGTGATGCTGATGGGTGGGTTGTACATTGCCAAACAGCCACTCTGGAGAAGTGTATGGTGTTTCCTGAAACATCTAAAAAACAAAGCAACAGAGCCTAGGGCACTTCCACTTATGGTCCTATAGCTTAGTGAAATTAAAATCAAAAAGACACAGCCACCCCAAAGTTTGGGACGGCTCTGTTTACAAGAACCTCGTTTATGGTACAAGTTCAATATCGCAGAAAGCGAAAAATGGATAAAGAAATTGTGGTACTTACGTACAACGCAATATCACTCAGCAATGAAATCTATGTCATCAGGCCAGTAGCAGCATAATGAGTGGATTCAGGTACGATGATTCTAAGTGAAATAAGTCACACAGAAAAAGAAAAATCATAAGATATCACTAATACACGGAATGTAAACTTGGCTACACAGGAACTGAATTACAAAACAGAACAGGGTCTGAAATGTAGAAAACCGACGTATGCTTGCTTAAGGAAAAAGGTGAGTTGGGGTGCTGCATAAAACCATAGATTGAAATTAGCACAGATACCGTTCCATAAGCCAAATATGTAATAGACAACAGCTACTCCTTGCTCAACGAAGTGGAATCAACAACCCATATTTAACGCCTAAGAATATACCTGACTAGAAAGAATCTTAAAAACTATGGATTTATATGTCTTCGAAAGAGAATCAAGCCTGTGTACAGCAGCATAAACACAGCACTGATAGGATTGGTGAGGTTCGGTGAGCAAATGCAGACCCTTTGAAGTCATATTGCATGGTACCCATTCCATGGGTCTCAACTCTCCAGGTTTAAGGGATTCTTCCTTCAGCTAAAACATGCATGTGGAACCCAGAGTATGATCCACCGTGTGATCGGGAAACGTGTTCAAATGTGTCTCAGTTTTCGTCCCCTGGTACTCGGGTGCAACATTCCAGACGCTTTACTAACACTCTCCCCACTTGGAGAGTCAGTGCCTTTAACCTCCTGTTTGGCCCAGTTTGCAATTTCGGCGGAAAATGAACAGGAATAGGGAGAACCAATGAGAGACTAGCTGGAGGTGTCTGGACGGGCAAATTTAACTCTCATTTCCCACCAGGAAGAGGAAATAACCAAAGGCTCAGCGTGCCATGCCGGAACCCCACTAGGGCCTGAAGCAATCCTGCGGTTTTGCGGCCAGCTCACAAGAAAGCAAGTTGAAGAAAGGAGCTCAGGGGCACTGTAATTCACAAACCTGCAGAGTTATAAATGACAGGTATCATCCAAAATTATACTGAAGTAAGGCTGCGAAGAAGACTTGAATGTGGGGCAGAATTGCTGGAAACTGATTTCAGAAGTTACATGGGAGTCACTCTTGAAGCATAGGAAAAGAGACAGAACTTGGAAAATAATGCACTTGGCAAAAAAGGGCATATGTGTTTTATCCAGAGCTCTCATAACCGAGGGGAGGAGATTCCCAGCAGGCTCCAACTGCCACCTGAGGGCTCACATTGCCAAGGCAACGTGAGCAAGCCAGGCAGGAGTTACCTCACAGCAGAGGTCCCACCTCACATAAGGGTGAGAATCCCAGCCAACATCAGACTCTCACCAGAGGGCCCACATCACCAAGGGGATGGGAATCAGGCAGGAGTGTCTTCACACCTGTGGGGCCACATCATTGAAAGGTGAGGTACTCAGCACATGTGTCCTCAAACCAGAGGACCCACATCACCAAGTGCCTCGGAGTGAGGCAGGCAGGAGTAGCCTCACAACACTGGGCCCATAGAATAAAAAAGTGAGGAATCCAGCAGTTGGAACCTCCCAGCAGGCGGCCCAGAACACCGAGGCTATGGGATCCCGGTCACAGTGAACTCACAGAAGAGGGCCCATGTCATGAAACTGAGCAACCCAGCCATTGGGACCTCAGAGCACGAGGCTCACATCCCCATGGGGATATAAATCTGGTAGGAGTGTCCTCGCACCACTGAGAACGTATCAGAAAATTTTGGGAGACCAGCAGTTAGGGTCTGACGCCAGAGGACCCTCATCACCAAGGGAAGGAGGCTCCCAGCAGGCTCCAACTGCCACCAGAGGGCTGACGTCGCCAAGGCGATGTGTGCCAACCAGGCACGAATGACCTCACAGCAGAGGGCCCACCTCAGAGAAGTGTGATGAACCCAGTCAGGATCAGACTCGCACCAGAGGGCCCACATCACCAAATGGATTGGAACCAGGCAGGAGTGTCCTCACATGAGTAGGGCCACATCATCTAAAGGTGAGGAACCCAGAACATGTGGCTTCAAACCATAGGACACCCATCACCAAGGGGCTGGGAGTGAGGCAGGCAGGAGGAGCCTCACAACAGAGGGCTCAAAAATAAGAAAGGTGAGGAATCCAGCAGTTGGAACCTCCCAGCAGGCGGCCCAGAGCACAGAGGCTAGGGGATCCAGGCCAGAGTGAACTAACACCAGACAGCCCACATCATGAAACTGTGAGCAACACAGACATTGGGACCTCAGAGCAGAAGGCCCACATCCCCATGGTGATGGGAACATGACAAGAGTGTCCTGGCATCACTGGGCTCACATCAGAAAACGTGGGGTGCTCAGAAGTTAGGGCCTGACGCTAGACTGCACTCATCACCGAGGGGACGAGGCTCCCAGCAGGCTCCAGCTGCCACCAGAGGGCCAACGTCACCAAGGCGATGTGTGCCAGCCCGGCAGGAGTGACCTCACAGCAGAGGGCCCACCTCACAGAAGGGTGAGGAACACAGCCAGGATCAGACTCTCACCAGAGGGCCCACATCACCAAGGGGATGGGAACCAGGCAGGAGTGTCCCCACACCAGTGGGACAACATCATCGAAAGGTGAGGATCCCAGCACATGTAGCCTCAAACCAGAGGAACCACATCACCAAGGGGTTCGGAATGAGGCTGGCAGGACCGGCCTCACAACACAGGGTCCATAGAATATAAAAGTTGAGGAATCCAGCAGTTGGAACCTCCCAGCAAGCGGCCCAGAGCACCGAGGCTATGAGATCCAGGCCGCAGTGAACTCACAGCAGAGGGCCCACATCATGAACCTGTGAGCAGCCCAGCCGTTGGGACCACAGAACAGAAGGCCCACATCCCCATTGGGATGGGAACCTGGCAGGAGTGGCCTCGCACCACTTAGCACATATCAGAAAATGTTAGGAGCCCAGCAGTTAGGGCCTGACGCCAGGGGGCCCTCATAACTGAGGGGAGGAGACTCCCAACAGGTTCCAACTGCCAACAGAGGGCCCACGTCTACAAGGTGGCATGCGCCAGCCAGGCAGTAGTGACCTCACATCAGAGGGCCTATTTCACAGAAGGGTGAGGAACCGAGGCAGGATGAGACTCTCGCCAGAGGACCCACAACACCAATGGGATGGGAACCAGTCAGGACTGTCCTCCCACCAGTGGGGCCACATCATCGAAAGGTGAGGAACCCAGAACATACGGCCTCATATCAGAGGACATACATCACAAAGGGGATGGGAGTGAGGCAGGTAGGAGTAGCCTAAAAACAGAGGACCCAAAGAATAAAAAAAGTGAGGAATCCAGCATTTTGAACCTCCCAGCAGGCGGCCGAGAGCACAGAAGCTATGGGATGCAGGCAGGAGTGAACTAACAGCAGAGAGCCCACATCATGAAACTGTGAGCAACCCAGGCATTGGGACCTCAGAGCAGAAGGCCCACATCCCCATGGGGATGGGAACCTGACAGGAGTGTCCTGGCATCACTGGGCTCACATCAGAAAACGTGGGGAGCCCAGCAGTTAGGGCCTGATGCTAGAGGACCGTCATCACCGAGGGGAGGAGGCTCCCAGCAGGTTCCATGTGCCAACAGAGGGCCCACGTCGCCAAGGTGATGTGTGCAAGTCAGGCAGGATTGACCTCACAGCAGAGGGCCTACCTCAGAGAAGAGTGAGGAACCCAGCCAGGATAAGACTGTCACCAGAAGGCCCACATCACCAAGGGGATGGGAACCAGGCAGGAGTGTCCTCACACCAGTGGAGCCACATCATTGAAAGTTGCGGAACCCAGCACATGTGGCCTCAAACCAGAGGACCCACATCTCGAAGGGGTTGTGAGTGAGGCAGGCAGGAGGAGCATCGCAACACAGGACCCATAGAATACAAAAGTTGAGGAATTGAGCAGTTGGAACCTCCCAGCAGGCGGCCCAGAGCACAGAGTCTATGGCATCCAGGCCAGAGTGAACTAACAGCAGAGAGCCCACATCATGAAACTGTGAACAACCCAGCCGTTGGGACTTCAGAGCAGAAGACCCACATCTCAATGGGGATGTGAACCTGGTTGGAGTGTCTTCGAACCACTGGGCGCACATCACAAAACGTGGGGAGCCCAGCCGTTAGGGCCTGATGCCAGAGGGCCCTCATCACCGAGGGGAGGAGGCTCCCAGCAGGTTCCAAGTGCCACCAGAGGGCTCATGTCCACAAGGCGAGCTGAGAGCAAGCCAGGCAGGAGTGATCTCACAGCAGACGGCCCACCTCACAGAAGGGTGAGGAACCCAGCCAGGATCAGACTCTCAACAGAGGGCCCACATCACCAAGGGGATGTGAACCAGGCAGGAGTCTCCTAAGACCATTGCTCCCACATCATCGAAAGGTGAGGAACCCAGCACATGTGGCCTCAAACCAGATGACACACATCACGAAGGGGCTGGGAGTGAGGCAGGCAGGAGGATCCTCACAACAGAGGGCCTAAAAAATTAAAAAAGTGAGGAATCCAGCAGTTGGAACCTCCCAGCAGGCGGCCAAGAGCACAGAGGCTATGGGATCCAGGCCACAGTGAACTAACACCAGAGAGCCCACATCATGAAATTGTGATCAACCCAGCCGTTGGAACCTCAGAGCAGAAGGCCCACATCCCCATGGAGATGGGAACCTAAGAGGAGTGCCCGAGCATCACTGGGCTCACTAAGAAAAGTTGGGGAGCCCAGCACTTAGGGCCTGACGTCAGAGGGCCCTCATCACAGAGGTGAGGAGGCTCCCAGCAGGGTCCAAGTGCCACCAGAGGGCTCATGTCAACAAGGCGAGGTGAGCAAGCCAGGCAAGAGTTACTTGATAGTAGAGGGCCCACCTCACAGATGGGTGAGGAACCCAGCCAGGATCAGACTCTCACCAGAGGGCCCACATCACAAAGGGGATGGGAACCAGTCAGGATTATCCTCACACCAGTGGGGCCTCATCATCGAAAGGTGAGGAACCCAGCACATGTGTCCTCAAACCAGAGGACCCACATCACAAAGGGCCTTGGAGTGAGACAGGCAAGAGTAGCCTCACAACACAGGGCACATAATATAAAAAACGTGAGGATTCCAGCATTTAGAACTTCCAGCAGGCGGCTCAGAACACCGAGGCTATGGGATCCAGGCCGCAGTGAACTCAGAGCAGAGGGCCCACATCATAAAACTGTGAGCAACCCAGGCGTTGGGACCTCAGCGCAGAAGGCCCACATCCCCATGGGAATGGGAACCTGGCTGGAGTGTCCTCGCACCACTGGGCGCACATCAGAAAATGTGGGGAGCCCACCATTTAGGGCCTGATGCCAGAGGGCCGTCATCACCGAGAGGAGGAGGCACCCTGCACGCTCCAACTGCCACCAGAGGGCTCACGTCTCCAAGGTGACGTGTGCCAGCCAGGCAGGAGTGACCTCACAGCAGAGGGCCTACCTCACAGAACGTTGAGGAACCCAGCCAGGATTAGACTCTCGCCAGAGGGCCCACCTCACCAAGGGGATGGGAACCAGGCAGGAGTGTCCTCACACGAGTGGGGCCACATCATCGAAAGGTGAGGAACGCAGCACATGTGGCCTCAAGCCATAGGAAAGTCATCACCAAGGGGCTGGCAGTGAGGCAGGCAGGAGGAACCTCACAACAGAGGGCACATAGAATAAAAAAGTTGAGGAATCCAGCATTTGGAACCTCCCAGCAGGCGGCTCAGAGCACCGATGATAAGGGATCCTTGCCGGAGTGAACTCACAGCAGAGGGCCCACATCATGGTACTGTGAGCAAGCCAGCCGTTTTGACCTCAGAGCAGAAGGCCCATATCCCCATGGGGATGGGAACCTGGCAAGAGTGTCCTCACTCACTTGGCACACATCAGAAAATGTGGGGAGCCCAGCAGTTGTGGCCTAAGGCAAGAGGGCCCTCATCACCGAGGGGAGGAGGATCCCAGCACACTCCAACTGCCACCAGAGGGCCCACGTCGCCAAGGTGACATGTGTCAGACAGGCATGACTGACCTCACAGCAGAGGGCCCACCTCACAGAAGGGTGAGGAACCCAGCCAGGATCAGACTCTCACCTGAGGGCCCACATCAGCAAGGAGATGGGAACCAGTCAGGACTGTCTTCCCTCCAGTGGGGCCACATCATCGAAAGGTGCGGAACCCAGCACATGTGGCCTCAAATCAGAGGCCACATATCACAAAGGGAATGGGAGTGAGGCAGGCAGGAGTAGCCTAAAAACAGAGGGCCCAAAGAATAAGAAAGGTGAGGAATCCAGCAGTTGGAACCTCCCAGCAGGCGGCCGAGAGCACAGAAGCTATGGGATGCAGGCAGGAGTGAACTAACAGCAGAGAGCCCACATCATGAAACTGTGAGCAACCCAGGCGTTGGGACCTCAGAGCAGAAGGCCCACATCCCAATGGGGATGTGAACCTGGCTGGAGTGTCCTCGCACCACTGGACACACATCACAAAATGTGGGGAGCCCAGCAGTTAGGGCCTGACGACAGAGGGCCCTCATCACCGATGGGAGGAGGCTCCCAGCAGGGTCCAAGTGCCACCAGAGGGCTCATGTCCACAAGGCGAGGTGAGCAAGCCAGGCAGGAGTGACCTCACAGCAGACGGCCCACCTCACAGAAGGGTGAGGAACCCAGCCAGGATCAGACTCTCAACAGAGGGCCCACATCACCAAGGGGATGTGAACCAGGCAGGAGTCTCCTAAGACCATTGGTCCCACACCATCGAAAGGTGAGGAACCCAGCACATGTGGCCTCAGACCAGACGACACACATCACGAAGGGGCTGGGAGTGAGGCAGGCAGGAGGATCCTCACAACAGAGGGCCCAAAAAATTAAAAAAGTGAGGAATCCAGCAGTTGGAACCTCCCAACAGGCGGCCAAGAGCACAGAAGCTATGGGATCCAGGCCTCTGTGAACTAACACCAGAGAGCCCACATCATGAAAATGTGAACAACCCAGCCGTTGGGACCTCAGAGCAGAAGGCCCACATCCCCATGGAGATGGGATCCTAAGAGGAGTGCCCAAGCATCATTGGGCTCACTAAGAAAAGTTGGTGAGCCCAGCAGTTTGGGCCTAATGCAAAGGGCCCTCATCACCGGGGGGAGGAGATTCCCAGCACACTCCTACAGCCACCACATGGCTGACTTCACGAAGGCAATGTGTGCCAGCCATGCAGGAGTGACCTATCAGCAGAGGGTCTCCCTCACAGAAGGGTGAGGAACACAGCCAGGAACAGACTCTCACCAGGGGGTCCACATAACCACGTGGTTGAGAACCAGGCAGGAGTGTCCTCACACTAGTGGGGCCACATCATCGAAAGGTGAGGAACCCAGCAAAGGTGGCCACAAACCAGAGGACCCAGGTCACCAAGGGGTTGAGAGTGAGGTAGGTGTCTGGACGGACATATTTAACACTCATTTCCCACCAGGAAGAGGAATTAACCAAAGGCTCAGCGTGCCCTGCCAGAAGCAGATTAGGGCCTGAAGCAGTCTTGTGGGTTTGCGGCCAGCTCACAAGAAAGCGAGTTGAAGAAAGGAGCTCAGGGGCCCTGTAATTCACAAACCTGCAGAGTTATAAATGACAGATAACGTCCAAAAATATATTGAAGTAAGGCTGCGAAGAGGACTTGAAAGCGGGGCAGAATTTCAGGAAACCGATTTCAGGAGGTAGACAGGATGTGCATTTAAAGCATAGGAAAAGAGGCAGAACATCGACAATGATGCACTTGGCAAAAAAGGGCGTATGAGTTTGTTCCTGAATATATTCAGGAAAAAACACATACGCCCTTTTTGGCAAACCAAGCAAGCTTGCAATGGAAATCGGAACTACTATGAAGTGTCACTTCCCCCCGGTCTAAAGGGCCATCTGAAAAAAGTGTAAAATCCAGAAAGGCAAGACAGGCCATGGGGAAAAAGGAGCCTTGTTATGCTGATGGGCGGGATGTAAATTGCCAACAGCCACTCTGGAGAAGTGTATGGTGTTTCCTGATACATCTGAAAAACAAAGCAACAGAGTCTAGGGCATTTCCACTTATGGTCCTATAGCTTAGGGAAATTAAAATCAAAAAGACACAGCCACCCCAAAATTTGGGACGGCTCTGTTTACAAGAACCTCGTTTACAGTACAAGTTCAATATCACAGAGAGCAAAAACTGGATAAAGAAGTTGTGGTACTTATGTACAATGCAATATCACTCAGCAATGAAATCTGTGTCACCAGGCCGGTACCAGCATAATGAGTGGATTGAGGCACGATGATTCTAAGTGAAATAAGTCACACAGAAAAAGAAACATCATAAGGTATCACTAATGCACGGAATGTAAACTTGGCTACACATGAACTGAATTACAAAACAGAACAGGGTCTCAAGTTTAGAAAACCAACTTATGCTTGCTTAAGGGGAAAGGTGAGTTGGGGTGCTGCATAAAACCAGAGTTTGAAATTAGCACAGATACCGTTCCATAAGCCAAATATGCAATAGACAAGACCTACCCCTTGTTCATCGAAATGGACTCAACAATGAGGTATCACCTCACACCTGTTAGAATGGGCATCATCTGAAAATCTACAAACAACAAATGCTGGAAAGGGTGTGGAGAAAAGGAAGCCTCTTCCACTATTGTTGGGAATATAAATTGTTACAGTCACTATGGAGAACAATATGGAGTTTCTTAAGAAACTAATAATAGAATTACCATATGATACAGCAATCCCAGTACTGGACATATACCCAGACAAAACCATAAATCAAAAAGAGACATTCACCGCAATGTTCATTGCATCACTATTTACAATATCGAGGTAATGGAAGCAACCTAAATGCCCACAGACAGACGAATGCATAAAGATGTGGTACATATATAAAATGGAATATTACTAAGCCATGAAAGGAATGAAATTGGGTCATTTGTAGAGACGTCGATGCATCTAGAGACTGTCATACAGAATGAAGTAAGTCAGAAAGAGAAAAACAAATCTTGGATATTCATGCATATATGTGGAACCTAGAAAAACTGTACAGATTAACCGTTTTGCAAGGCATAACTAGAGCAACAGATGTAGACAACAATCGTATGGACAACAAGGGGGGAAAGCTCTTGGGGGGGTGGTGGTGGGAGGAGTTGAGAGATTGGGATTGGCATGTAAACATTTATATGTATAAAATAGATAACCAATAAGAACCTGCTGTATAAAAATATAAAATAAAATTCAAAATTAAAAAGAAATAAAATTTAAAAAATAAAACAGAAAAAACAATTATTCCCTTCACATACATGTATTTATATGAATAAATTATTTCCATGCTTATATCTGTAAATACAAAAAAGAGGAATAAAATCTACCTTGAAGCAAAAACGAAAAAGAGAAAAAAAAAAACAGAACCCACCAGTTACTCAGAGGAAAACCGTATCAGGGCACTTGCTCCAGTTGTAAACAATTCTGAAGTTGGTCAGTGGTGGGGAATCGTCTCCCATTCAGCCAGCAGCCCCCACACAACAAGCGTCCTCATTGCAAAGCTGGGGCACCGTGCCGAGGCATCTGTGAGTAAACGTGAGCTGAGCCCCAGGCCAGTTGCTGCTGAACTGTTCCCACCCTTCCCAGGTAAAACACCTGAATATATACAAGGACTTGAAAGCCTAGAGGAAGGGCCATGGAGCCACACGAGTGACAGCATGCCAGCTGACTTGGTGCCTGCAGGCCAGCCAGGATGGTCCTGGCCCTGGGTGCTCTTCTGGAAGATTTCCATTTCCCTGCCTGAGATACCCGTCCTGTCCCTGCCCCCACTGCTTTTTACCTTCCTCACCTCTGCCCAGGGAGAAACTCCAGCAGCAGGTATGGGTGACACATCCTCTTCTTTAGCAGGTGGCAGCCTGGCAACTGCTGCAGAAAGTCCAGCAGAGCCCCACTCACACTGGGCCACCCACAAAGCCGTGGCCTCTCACTCCCTCCCACCAGCCCAGCCCCGAGACTGCTGACAGGGCAGAGAAAATGGCGTCAGACACAGCTGCAGGGGCTCTTGCTGCCTGGAGTGGTATTTATATTGATCTCAACCCAGGCACACCTGGGGAGGGCTGGCCGGCACGGTAAGGCTGCCCAGGTCAGCCAATCATCACCCCTCAGGGGCTCACAGTTGCAGAAAATGGAACTTGCTGAACCGGCCAGGTCCAAGGAACAGGTGTGGGCTCCTGAGAGTCAGGATAGACAAGGGGCTGCAGCTTTGGCTTGTTTTCTAATCATTTTATCTGGCCCATGAGTGGGAGACAACTTCAAGAAAACCCTCTCCTAATGAGAGGAACCCAGGAGTCAGGGAGAGGAGGGGTGGGTGGTGGTTGGAGACAGAGGCCTGGTGCCCCGGGTGCAGTGGAAGTCTCTGGAAGACCAGGTGGAGGGAGGCCACACAGAGTGATGCCCAGGGTCACAGACCTGTCGGAGCTGCTGTTTGTTAGTTCAAGTCCTGCTCTGAGGTGCTCTGTGTCAGCTCTGAGCGACAGGTGAGCTGGGGGTGCTCTTCAATGAGGGCTATGTGCACGGTTCCTGTGTGCCCAGCCCTGCCACGGTACCTGCAAGGGTAGCTCTGTATCCTGGGAGGGGCCTGACCACGAGAGCCCCATGGGCTGCTGGGGACCTGGTAAAGGATGTCAGGACAGTCAATGAAGCCACCGAGGATAAACCTCCAGTTGCTCCTAATTCCTACACCCTGCTGGTCATTCTACCAACCACCAGGACATGGTATTCTGTATTAGTCTTCAATGATGCCTTCTTTTGTATTCCATTAATCCCAGAGTCACAAGAAATTTTGGCCTGTGAGTGGCAGGACTCAACATACAACTAAAACAATACTTCCGGGCCGTCTTGCCCCAAGGGTTCAAAAATTCCCACACCATCTTTGGGGAAAGCTTAGCTAAAGACCGAAAAGTTCTACCTCTGGAAAAGGAAACCCTCCTTCAATATGCAGACGACATTCTGATCGCCAGCCCTACTAAGGAGGCCTCTGAACTACCAAGCCAATAAAGGATAGAAGTTGTCCAAGAAAAAGCTCAAATATCACAGACTGCGGTGACCTGCCTGGGCTTCATTCTCACACAAGGTCGGAGAAGCCCATCCCAGGAAAGGGAAGAAACCATTTGCAGCCTTACCCCTTTCTAAAACGAGAAGACAGCTTAGGGGTTCCTGGGGAGGCCAGGGTTTGCTGCTTCTGGATCCCTAACTACAGTCTACTAGCTGGGCCTCTATATGAAACACTGAAAGGAAAAGATGACGATCCTTTTGAACAGAATCCAGAAGTGGCCTTTCAAGAATGGAAAGAGCAGTCAATTCAGACCCTTGCCCTGGAACTCCCTAATTGAGCTAAACCCTTTGACCTTTCCATTCCCGGTGAAAGGTCAATCGCCATTGGAGAATTAGTGCAAAAACTGGGACCACTTGAAATGGAACAACGCAAGAATGCCATCCACGTAGGATAAACTACAGTCACCAAGGGGCTTGGCCCACTGCCACATCTGGCCAAGATACTGGCGGTATCTAAAACCCTGGAAATCAGCAGCCCAAAAGGCCACCTCCCTCCTAAGGGAAAAGGACCCCACGTGGTGATCCTAATCACCAACCATGCCCTGAAGTTGCAGGGTTCGCTCCGTGGGCACACCGACCTCGAGTGAGGAGGCCCTCCAACTCCAACATCCAGAGAGATAACCGGGGGCAGCAGGGCACCATGACGACTCGTGTGAACATCACTTGACCTGGAGTTTCTCTCATAAAACAACAATAGTGTGTCCCGAAGGAGTAGACTACTGCTTGCAGGACTTACTGCACCCGGAGGGGAGCTAATAATCTTGGCGGGGGAACCGTATATCACACTGTCACCATAGAAAAGCCTACAGACACCGTGATGATGGTGGCCAATAAGACCGGCTGGACTCCTGTTTACTTCAAAAGGCTGTTGACTCAGTGGTCATCATGGTCCTTGATCACCACTGACGCTGGACTGTCTGGGAGTTGAGCGGGCAGGGCTCTGACACCTGGTGCTGTTTTTACGTTAATTCAGGGACCTAATTGAAGAAAGAGCAGACTACTGGTCAGAACATCTAGGCTGGCAGAAACGGTCAGCCTAAGGTGGTCGAACAAATGTGGGGCGGGGTGAAACTGGCCCCCACAGCGTCTCTGCACATCTCTTTCCTGGACCCTTAAAGGTCATTAGAATCTATAACACTTCCAATGCTGGTGCTCAGGCGGACGAGCAGGGAGGCAGGGGTCCTGGGGCCAATCAACGTCACCTGGAGGCTGCTGGGGAGAAGTTCTGACCCTCGTCCCCTGGTATGAGGGCTCCCAACTCAGCACTCAGCAGTTACAGAAGAAGGGTCTGCACCCTCAGCACTCCAAGAATGAGGAACGGGACAAAAGGCAGAGGAGGGGTTTGTCCCCAGCAAAGCCCATGAAAAATCCCTGGGAGATAAAAATAGAATCTGGGCAATAAAGTCAAGTCTGACCTTTTTTATCCTTTGTGCTTTGTCTAATTTCACGTGCTCCTAGGGTCCCGCATGCAGAGGTTCCACACCCGGCACTTCAGACCAGATTTCCTAGTGCAGAATGGCTGGGTCGACACCTCAGCTCCTGGGGCCCAGTGCAGACTCCGAGATATAGAGCCTGAGCTGCAGCCAACCCGGCCCTCGAGAGCTCCGCCCCCTCCCTCCCACTGACTCTGACAGGATCTCTACACAGCAGCCCAGCCCACAGCCCACGGGGTAGTGCATGCTCTCACCTCTCCATTCTCTGATCAAAATATAAAGTTTCCTTTGCTTGTGAACCAAACTCAGTCTCGATCTGTTGGCCCCAATGACACTGGGCAGGGGGACACTTGTTGGGGTCCACTCTGGAGGATCAGTAACAGAAATTGAGACTATTGTAACTTCAATGAACAGATGTGTGAGCCAAACTGTAGTTAACATAGAACAGTTTATAAGGCTCGGGTAAAATAAGATGTTTCTAACACTTCCATTTGATATTTCCATCACTTTATTATAAGCAAGTTCAGTGAAAAGGGTTGTCTTATTTGTCAGGTCAATATTAGAGAAATGAAGTGATTTCTTTCCAAGGATGTACATCTAATAATCTTGGTTAAAGCTTCAATCTTGTTTTAAATGCTTTTCCATTGAAAATGATACCTCTCTTTCAGCTCCCCCATTTCTGAGAAGTATAAAATCTTATAATTTATTATTACCAAAGGGGAAAGGTGGGAGGAGGGATAAATTAACAGTTTGGAATTAACACATACACACTGCTATGTATAAAATAGATCATCAACAAGGAACTACTGTATAGCACAGGGAACTACACTCAATATTTTGCAATAAGCTATAAGGGGAAATAATCGGAAAAAGAATAGATATTTTTATTGACATCATCTATCAATGACAGTTAAAGTGTAACCTAAGGGAAGCCGGTGGTGAGTGCTTCTGACCCTGAAGACTTCAATCATCTAAAGTTTGGACTCTGCCTACTTCCCAAGGCCCTTAATGAACATATGTGTAGCCGTAGCTTAAAAAATTCCCCAGTTTGGGTTTCGGGGAGACACTGATTTTGAAAAAGCCCTGGTGTTCTCCTTACATGAATGGGACTCTTCCTACTGCTAAAACATGTCTGTCACACCCAGAGGATGGTATACCGTCTGATCGGGAAGAGTTTGGAAAAGGCATCTCATCTCCTCATCTCCTGGTGCTCGGGTTCACCCCTCCAGCGTCTTTACTAACAGTCTCCCCACTTGGAGATGTCAGCACTGTCAACATCCTGTTGCGTACAGTTTGGAATTTGTCCAGAGGATGAAGCGGAAGGATGAGGAACAATGAGAGACAAGTCCTAGGTGTTCAGACAGGCACATGTCACTCTAATTTCCAATCAGGAAGACGAATTGACCAAAGGCTAGGGTTGCCCATGGAAACAGTATAGGGCTTGAGGAAATCCCACTGCTTTGTGGCCAGTTCCCATAAACACAAGTTGAACAATGGAACTCAGGGGCAGTAAAATTCACGAAACTGCAGAGTTGAAAATATCTATCACTGAAAAATGTCTTGAGGAAAGTCAGAGAAAAGGATTGGTAAGCAAGGGAGAATGGCAGGAAAGGGATTTGAGGAGGTAGAAAGGACTCGCCATTAAGCACAAGAAAAGGGGCTGAACATTGCCAACATTGCAGTTGGCCAAAAAGGCTGTATGCGTTTTTTTCTGTATATATTCAAGAAAAGGGCATACACTTTTTTAGCCAACCAAACAGGTGGGCACTGGAAATCAATACTACAAAAGATATCACTTCGCATCAGTCAGAAGAGCCATCCTCATAAAGTGTAAACACCAGAAATGCAGGACAGGGCAAGGAGAAGAGGGAGCCCTGTGAGGCTTATAGTGGAAATGTATATTGCCAACGGCCATTCTGGAGAAGTGTATTGTGTTTACTAAAGCATCTAAAAAATGAGCTACAGAGCATAGGGCACTTGCACTCATGGGCGTATATCTTGGGAAAAACAAAAATCGAGAGGACACAGGCACCCCAATGTTTACTGCCTCTCTGTTTAAAACATCCTCGACTAGGATATAACTTAAATGTCTCTGGAGGGAAAAAATGGATAGAGATGTGGTACTTATGTAGAGTGGACTATTACTCAGCCTGGAAATCAATGAAATATGGCCAGTTGTAACAACTCCGGAGGAGTTACGTATGATCATTCTAAGTGACATTATTCAAAAAGAAAAAGACACATATCATAAGATATCACTTAAAGGTGGAATCCAAAATGGCTACACATGAAATAAATTACAAAACAAAAACATAGTCAAATATGTAGAAAACACGCGTAAGGCTGCTAAACGGGAAAGGTGGGGAGGGGTGAGGCATCATCCAGGAGGTTGAAATTAGCAAAGATACCATTCCAAATACCAAACTGATAATCAACAAGGCCTACACGGTAGCTAAAAGAACTGCACTCAGCACACTCAAGTCACCGGAAAAGAATATCTATGACTGGTAAGAATCTGAAAAAGAATTTATTGATGTCTCTCTGTATGTGAATCAAGTGGATGTACAGCAGCAAGAAACAGAGCTTTGAAAATCAGCTGTAACCAATATAGTAATAAATTGAAAAAAATAAATGACAGAGAGACAGAGAAAACCTCTTACAACTTTTCCTCAGGGACAGTGATGCAACATGGATTGAACACATCTAGACCCACAGCAGGATGAGACATAAGGCTGGAAACTGTTCGCGCTAAGAGAAATGTGAGGTTGGGTGAGGAAATGCACACCCTTTAAAGTAATACTACCTGGTACCCATTCAATGGGTCCCAAATCTGCACGTTCAAGGAATCTTCCTACAGCTAAAACATGCATGGAAAACATGCATGGAAAACACCATGTGATCGGGAGATGTGTCTAAAATGCACCTCATTTATCCTCTCCTGGTGCTCCTGTTCATCATTCCAGCCACGTTACTTAGAATCTCCCCACTTAGAGAATCAGCACATTTAAACTTCTGTTTCACACATTTTGCAAATTGTGAGGAGGATGAACGGGAAGAGGGGGAACCAATGAGAGAATAGTTGTAGGGGTTTGGACGGGCACATGTCACTCTAATTTCCCATTAAGAATAAGAATTAAAAAAAGGCTCAGCCTGCCTCGCCGGAGCCAAAATAGGGCCTGAAGCAATCCTGCGGCTTTGAGGCCAGCTCACAAAAGAGCAACTTAAAAAATGGAGCTCAGGGTCACTGCAATTCACAAACCTGCAGAGTTATAAATGAAAACTAACGTCCAAAAATATGTCGAGGTAAGGCAAAGAAGAGGATCTGAATGCAAGACAGAATTGCAAGAAACAGATTTCAAGAGATAGATTGGACTCGTCTTTAAAGCACATGAAAAGCGGCAGAATTTCGACAATGATGCAGTTGGCCCCAAAAGGAGTATGTGTTTTTTCCTGAATATATCCAGGAAAAAACGCATACGCACTTTATGGGCAACCAAGCAAGCAAGCAATGCAAATGTGCACAACAAAGAAGTCTCATTTCCCACCAGTCAAAAGGGCCATCCGAAAAAATTGTAAAAACCAGAAATGCAGGACAGGCCATGGAGAACAGGGAGCCTTTATACGCTGATGGACAGTGTGTGAACTGCCGAGAGCCACTCTGGAGAAGTGTATGGTGGTTCCTAAATCATCTAAAAAACAGAGCTACAGAGCATAGGGCACTTCCAATCATGGAAGTATATCTAGGGAAGTCTAAAAATCAACAAGACACAAGCACACCACAGTTTAGGGCTATTCTGTTTACAAGAACCTCAACTTCAGTACACCTTAAATATCCCAGGAAAGAGAACAATGGATAAAGAAAATGTGGTACTTATGTACAATGGAATATCTCTTCACCACGAAATCAATGTAATAAGGCCAGTAGAAGGATAAAGAGTGGATTTAGGTCCGATAATACTACTTGAAATAAGTCAAACAGAAAAAGAAACATATCATAAGATATCACTTATAGAGGGAGGATAAATATGGCTGCACAAAAAATGAATTACAAAACAGAACAGTGTCTCACATTTAGAAAACACACTTATGTCAGCTTAAGGGGAAAGGAGAGGTGGGGTGATGCATAAAACCAGAGTTTGAAATTAGCACAGATACCGTTCAATAAAACAAATAGGTATTAGACAAGATCTACACCTTGCTCAATGAACTGGCCTCAACACACCCTATACACCGCAGAGAAATATATCTGAGTAATAAGAATCTTAAAACCCATGTATTGATATATCTCCATAAGGGAATCAAGTGTGTGCAGAGCGGCACAAACACAGCAGTGAAAATGAGCTAAACCCCATTATAGAAATAAATTTTAAAATCAAAACGCAGAAACAATGAAAGAGAGAAAAATTCTTACAAAATTCGCTCAGGGGCTGTGATGCAACCTGGAATGACCACATATAAACCCACAGCTGGATAAGACATAAGGCTGGACACTTGGGGCTGAGAGCATTGGTGAGCTTTGGTGAGCAACTGCCAAAAATTTAATACAATACTTCATGCTACTCATTCCAAGGGTCCCAACACTCCAGGTTGAAGGGAATCTTCCTACAGCTAAACCATGCATGGGAAATCCAGCGGATGGTATACCATATGATCGGGAAAGGTTTCTAAAACGCACCTCATTTTCCTCTTGGGGCTCCGGATCAACATTCCAGCCACTTTACTAACAACATCTCCACATGGAGAGTCAATGCCTTTAAGTTCCGGTATCGCACAGTCTGCAGTTAGTGCGGAGGATGAATGGGAATAGGGTGAACCAGTGAGAAAATAGCTGTAGCGGTTTCAATGGGCACATGTCACTCTAATTTCACATCAGGAAGAAGAATTAACCAAAGGCAGAGCAAGGCGCCGAAGAAGAAGAATAGGGCCTGAAGAAATCCTGTGGATATGAGGAAGATCACAAAAATAAGAGCTGAAAAATGGAGGTAAGGGCCACTGCAATTCAAAAACCTGCAGAGTTATAAAGGCCAACTATTTTCCAAAAGTATATTGAGGTAAGGCTATGAAGAGGCACTGACAGCAAGGCAGAATTGCAGGAAACCGATTTCAGGAGGTAGACAGGAATTGCCTTGAAAACATATGAAAAGACTGAGAACGTCGACAATGATGCACTTGGCTAAAAAGGGCGTATGCGTTTTTTCCTGAATATATTCACGAAAAAACGCATAAGTCATTTTTGGCCAACCAAGTAAGCTTGCAAAGGAAATCTGCACTACAATGAAGTCTCACTGCTCCCCGGGCAAAAGGGCCATCTGAAATAAGTGTAAAATCCAGAAAGGCAGGACAGGCCATGGAAAACTGGGAGCCTTGTTATGCTGATGGGTGGGAGGTAAATTGCCAACAGCCACTCTGAAGAAGTGTATGGTGTTTCCTGAAACATCCGAAAAACACAGCAACAGAACCTAGGGCACTTCCACTTACGGTCCTATAGCTTAGGGAAATTAAAATCAAAAAGACACAGCCACCCCAAAGTTTGGGACGGCTCTGTTTACAAGAACCTCGTTTACAGTACAATTTCAATATCGCAGAAAGCGAAAAATGGATAAAGAAGTTGTGGTAATTACGTACAATGCAATATCACTCAGCAATGAAATCTATGTCATCAGGCCCGTAGCAGCATAATGAGTGAATTCAGGTACGATGATTCTAAGTGAAATAAGTCACACAGAAAAAGAAACATCATAAGATATCACTACTACACGGAATGTAAACTTGGCTACACAGGAACTGAATTACAAAACAGAACAGGGTCTCAAATGTAGAAAACCAACTTATGCTTGTTCAAGGGGAATGGTTAGTTGGGGTGCTGCATAAAACCAGAGATTGAAATTAGCACAGATACCGTTCCATAAGCCAAATATGTAATAGACAAGAGCTACTCTTTGCTCAACGAAGTGGACTCAACACCCCATATTAAACGCCTAAGAATATACCTGACTAGTAAGAATCTTACAACCTATGGATTTATATGTCTCCGAAAGAGAATCAAGCGTGTGTACAGCGGCATAAATGCAGCAGTGATCGGATTGGTGAGGATCGGTGAGCAAATGCAGACCCTTTGAAGTCATATTGCATGGTACCCATTCCATGGGTCTCAACTCTCCAGGTTTAAGGGATTCTTCCTTCAGCTAAAACATGCATGTGGAACCCAGAGTATGATCCACCGTGTGATCGGGAAACGTGTTCAAATGTGTCTCAGTTTTCGTCCCCTGGTACTTGGGTGCAACATTCCAGACGCTTTACTAACACTCTCCCCACTTGGAGAGTCAGTGCCTTTAACCTCCTGTTTGGCCCAGTTTGCAATTTCTGCGGAAGATGAACAGGAATAGGGAGAACCAATGGGAGACTAGCTGGAGGTGTCTGGACGGGCAAATTTAACTCTCATTTCCCACCAGGAAGAGGAATTAACCAAAGGCTCAGCGAGCCATGCCGGAACCACACTAGGGCCTGAAGCAATCCTGCGGTGTTGCGGCCAGCTCACAAGAAAGCGAGTTGAAGAAAGGAGCTCAGGGGCCCTGTAATTCACAAACCTGCAGAGTTATAAATGACAGCTATCGTCCAAAAATATAATGAAGTAAGGCTGCGAAGAGGACTTGAAAGCGGGGCAGAATTGCAGGGAAACGATTTCAGGAGGTAGACTGGAATTGCATATAAAGCATAGGAAAAGAGGCAGAACGTCCACAATGATGCACTTGGCCAAAAAGGGCGTATGCGTTTTTTCCTGAATATATTCAGGAAAAAACGCATACGCCCTTTTTGGCCAACCAAGCAAGCTTGCAAAGGAAATCTGCACTACAATGAAGTCTCACTGCCCCCCGGTCAAAAGGGCCATCTGAAAAAAGTGTATAATCCAGAAAGGCAGGACAGGCCATCAAGAACTGGGAGCCTTGTTATGCTGATGGGTGGGATGTAAATTGCCAAAAGCCACTCTGGAGAAGTGTATGGTGTTTCCTGAAACATCTAAAAAACAAAGCAACAGAGCCTAGGGCACTTCCACTTATGGTCCTATAGATTAGGGAAATTAAAATCAAAAACACACAGCCACCCCAAAGTTTGGGACGGCTCTGTTTACAAGAACCTCATTTACGGTACAAGTTCAATATCGCAGAAAGCGAGAAATGGATAAAGAAGTTGAGGTACTTACGTACAATGCAATATCACTCAGCAATGAAATCTATGTCATCAGGGCCTTAGCAGCATAATGAGTGGATTCAAGTACGATGATTCTAAGTGAAATAAGTCACAGAGAAAAAGAAACATCATAAGTTATCACTAATATATAGAATGTAAACTTGTCTACAAAGGAACTGAATTACAAAACACAACAGGGTCTAAAATGTAGAAAACCAACTTATGCTTGCTTAAGGGGAATGGTGAGTTGGGGTGCTGCATAAAACCAGAGATAGAAATTAGCACAGATACCGTTCCATAAGCCAAATATGTAATAGACAAGAGCTACTCCTTGCTCAACGAAGTGGACTCAACACCCCATATTAAACGCCTAAGAATATACCTGACTAGTAAGAATCTTAAAACCTATGGATTTATATGTCTCCGAAAGAGAATCAAGCGTGTGTACAGCGGCATAAACGCAGCAGTGATCGGATTGGTGAGGATCGGTGAGCAAATGCAGACCCTTTGAAGTCATATTGCATGGTACCCATTCCATGGGTCTCAACTCTCCAGGTTTAAGGGATTCTTCCTTCAGCTAAAACATGCATGTGGAACCCAGAGTATGATCCACCGTGTGATCGGGAAACGTGTTCAAATGTGTCTCAGTTTTCGTCCCCTGGTACTCGGGTGCAACATTCCAGACGCTTTACTAACACTCTCCCCACTTGGAGAGTCAGTGCCTTTAACCTCCTGTTTGGCCAAGTTTGCAATTTCTGCGGAAAATAACATGAATAGGGAGAACCAATGAGAGACTAGCTGGAGGTGTCTGGACGGGCAAATTTAACTCTCATTTCCCACCAGGAAGAGGAATTAACCAACGGCTCAGCGTGCCATGCCGGAACCACACTAGGGCCTGAAGCAATCCTGCGGTGTTGCGGCCAGCTCACAAGAAAGCGAGTTGAAGAAAGGAGCTCAGGGGCCCTGTAATTCACAAACCTGCAGAGTTATAAATGACAGCTATCGTCCAAAAATATATTGAAGTTAGGCTGCCAAGAGGACTTGAAAGCGGGGCAGAATTGCAGGAAACCGATTTCAGGAGGTAGACTGGAATTGCACGTAAAGCATAGGAAAAGAGGCAGAACATCCACAATGATACACTTGGCCAAAAAGGGCGTATGCGTTTTTTCCTGAATA
>NW_028132367.1:0-24000 GCF_964374135.1 Grampus griseus | reverse complement strand
CCATACCCTACATCCGCATAATTTTTTAGGGCAGGTGTCCTTTACAGCCCTGAGTCCTTGTGAATGTCAAGTGACCATTAGCTGTGGGCTTAAAGCCGCTCTTGCGTGAAACAGCCACAAGGCGGCAGCATTTCTTCCTTTCCAACTCTGGGTTCTTGGGCAACAGAGCTTTCCTGAAAATCGTGTTAGTAGCCTGCAAATTAGAGTGGAATGTGCCAGGGCAAACCCCCAAGACCTTATATCTCCTTACTTCTTGTTTGTTTTTTACATTTAATTTTTATGAATTATCAGAGCAAATTTGATAAAAAAAATACTTTGTTTCTCCTAGGTGTACAGAATCTGGTTCATTATATCAGTGTATCTGTCTATTTATCTTTGGATCCTTTACCGTGTCGGTTATTACAGAGTGTTGAGTAGACCTTTCTTGGTATTCCATAGGTATTTTGTGATTATATATTTCATATGTATTAGCACATGTTCGTTAACCCCCATATCCTAATTCATCCATTCCTTACACGTTTCCATTTGGTTAAACGTAATTTTGTTTTCTTAATCCATCCTTTTCCTTCTCTTGGAAATAAGTTCGTGGGTATCAATATTTTGGTAACACCTATGAGTGATGTCATAGGATATGTCTTTCAGTTTCTTTCTTCAAGTTGGGTGATGATCTTTAGGTCCTTCTATGGTGGTGCAAACGGCACAGTTTCATTCTTTTCCATGGCTAATATTCCATTGTGTACATGGACCACTTCTTCCTTGTACATTTTTCTGCTGATAGACACTTTGATTTCTTCCAAGTCTTGGCTATGGTAAATGTTCCTGTAGTGCAGGATTGCCAGCCTGTATCTTTTTCATTCCGGTCTGCTCAGGTGATAGGCGCATCAAAGGGCCTACCAGATCACATGGTAGCTCAATTTTTGCCTTTAAACGCACCACCATTCTTTTCTCACTACTGGCTGTTACTAGTTTATCTCCCTGCAGCAGCCAGAGGGGACACAGGTGTCGAAAACCCTTTCAGCATTCATTCATTGTAGACTATTCTCCTGATCATCATTCAGACGGCTTGAGGTGAACGTCTCTGTAGATTGGATTTGCAAGGCTTTATTAATTGCTACTGTTGAGCATTTTTACATTCCCTTTTCCTTTCTAAAGAAAAAAAAGCAAGAAAAGACAAAATGTGTGTAACATATGCCTCTTGAAATTGCCTTCTTGAAATGCTGACGTCTTTTGAATTTTGTGTTCGCTTTGCGACCGCAGGATTTTTTTGAAGGCAGGTGTCATTTACAGGCCTGCAATTCTTTTGAATATTAAGTGACCATTAGCGCTGGGTTTAAAGCTGCTGTTGTGTGAAACGGCCAGAAGGCGGCAGCATTTCTCCTTACCAAATCTGGTTACTAGGGCAACAGAGCTGTATTGCAAGTTGTGCTGTAGGTTGTAAATTAGAACGGAAAGTGCCAGGGAAAGCCTCTTAAGATTATGTCTCATTATTTCTTGTTCGTTTATTAATTTAAGTTTTATTCTTTATCACAGCCAACTTCATTACAATGTTTTGTTTGTTCTAGGTGTGGTCCTTTTACACATATACAGGTATCTATCCTTCTTCGGATCCTTTTCCCATGTAGGTTATGACACAGTATTGAGTAGTCTTCCCTTGGTATTCCGTAGGACTTTGGTAATTATATATTTCACATGTGTTTCTATACCTCTGTTAACCCCAATATCCTAATGGATCCAATCCTCACACCTTTCCATTTGGTGAACCATAAGTTTGTTTAATGAATCTGTGATTGGCTTTCTCTGTGGAAATATCTTCATTGGTATCAACGTTTAGGTAACACCTATAAGTGATATGATAGGATATGTGCCTTTCGCTTTCTCACTTACTGCGAGTTGCGTGATTACTTCTAGACTCATCTATGGTGCTGCAAGTGGCATTGTTTCATTTTCTCCAAGGCTAGTGTTCCATCTCTACATGCAGCAGTTCTTCTTTGTCCACCCATCTGTTGGTGGACTTTTTGGTTACTTCCATATCTTGGCTATTGTAATACCGTGCAGTGCAGAATTCTCCTGCCTGTTTCTTTCCAATTCTGTCTTCTTAGGTTATAGGTCCAGGAATGGGCCTGCTGGATCATATGGTAGCTCAACGTTTACCTTTTAAAGGCATCTCCATTCTGTTCTCATTAGTGGCTCTTTCCAGGGTACGTCCCACTTCAAGTTGAGGGTATGCATTTCTCCACAACACCTTCAGCATTTATTGTTTATAGTTTTCCAGCTGATGGTTATTCTGAGTGGTGTGAGCTGATACCTCTTTGTGGTTGAACTGGCATGTGTCTCATAATCCGTTGAAGTTGAGCTTTAAGGCATGTCCTTTTTATTTTTCAAACAGTGATTACAGCTTAGTTCTTCAAAGTGTTTTCTTAAAGTATATGTCACATTTTGAAATGTTTTGGCCATTACGTCTCCCAAGACATTTTGAGGGCAGGTTTCATTTACAGCCCTGCAGTACTTGTTCACATGAAGTGACCATTAGCACAGGCTTTAAAGCTGCTTTTGCAGGTAACGGCCAGAGGGTGGCAGCCTTTCTACGTTCCCCACGCTGGTGCTAGGGAAAGAGACTTTCCTGCCATTGGTGTTCCTCGGTTATAAATTAGAGAGGAATGTGCCCGGATAAACACCCAAAAGCTTATGTCTCCATACTTATGTTGGTTTTAAAATTTAATTTATATTTGTTATTGGAGTAATATTCCATTGTGTACATGGACCACTTCTTCTTGGTGCATTCCTCTGTTGATGGACATTTTCGTTGCTTCCAAGTGTTGGCTATGGTAAATATTGCTGGAGTGCAGGATTGCCAGTCTGTGAGTTTTTGATTCTCATTTTCTCATGTGATAGGCCCAGCAGTGGCTATGACTGATTGACTGGTAGCTCAGTGTTTCCCTTTTCAAAGCACCTCCATTGTGTTTTCATTAGTGGCTCTTACCATGTCCCCTTTAGAACTCCAAAATCGCTTCAGCATTTATTGCTTGCAGCATTTTTGCTAATGGCCATTCTGACTGCTGTGAGCTGCTAGGTTTTTGTAATTTGGGTTTGCATGTCTGTATAAATTCCTAAAATTCATCATTTTTCCAGGCCTTTTTCTTTTCTGTTAAAAAAAAGAGAAAATAGTGTGAGTACAATATACCTCTTGGAATTTTTTTCTTGGTAGGTTGCCGTCTTTTGAAATTTTTGTTCGATTTTCAACCCCAGGAATTTTTTGGTGGGCGGATGTCATTACAGGACTGCAAGTTTGATGAATATTTAGTGACCACTAGCTGTGTGTTTAAAGCTGCTATTGTGTGAAAAGGCCACAAGGAGGCAGTACTTCTCCATTCCCCCATCTGGGTACTAGGGCAGCAAAGCCTTACTGGAAGTCGTGTTCCTAGGTTGTAAATTACAATGGAATGTGCCAGGAAATACGCCCATGAGTTTATGTCTAATTACTTCTCGTTGGTTGTTTTAATTTTTTAAATCGGGGTAATGATTAGAATATTGTTTGTCCTAGGTGTACACAATCTGGTTGATTTGTACATTATATATGTCTATTCATGTACAGATCGTCTTCCCATGTAAATTATTAGAGTGTTCCGTAGACCTCCCTTGCTATATGGTCCGTCTTTACGTTATATGTATTGAATAGGTATTTGTACACGTATGGTAACCCTAATCTTAATTTATCCATTCCCCCCACCTTTCCTTTTAGATGAGCATAGTTTGTTTTCTAAGTCTGTGAGTGTCTTTCCCTGTGGCGATATGTTCATTTGTGTCCGTTGTTAGCTAACACCTATACGTGATATCATAGGATATATGTCTTTTGCTTTCCGACTTGCCTCATGTTCTGTGATTATCTCTAGGCTCATCTACGGTGTCTCAAAGAGCAGCGTTTCATTGTTTTCCGTGGCTAATATTCCATTGTGTACATGGACCACTTCTTCTTTATCCATTCATCTGTTGATGGACCTTTCGGTTGCTTCCATGTCTTGGCTATTGTGAATAAGGCTGCAGTGCAGCCTTTGCAGCCTGTGTCTTCTCGATTCTGGTCTTCTCAGGTGAGAGGCCCAGCGGTGGGCCTGCTGCATCGAATGGTAGCTCAATTTTTACTTTTAAAGGCAGCTCCTTTCTGTTCTAACTATTGGCTCTTATCACTTTACATCTCACCAGCAGCTAGAGGGGACACAGTTCTCTCAAACCCCTTCAGAATTTATTGTTTGTAACCTTTTTGCTGGTGGTCAGTCGACTGGTGTGAGTTGAAACCTTTTTGTAGATTAGGTTTGCAGGAATCTAATAATTCCTGATGTTGAGCTTTTATCCGCTTTCCTTTTTTTAGAAAGAGAGTGAGTAAAACTTACCTCTTCATACTATCATCTTGAAAATTTGGTCTGTTTTCAATTTTGGGGTCATTCCCTACCTCAGGACATTTGTTGAGGGCGGGTGTCCTTTACAGCCCTGAGTCCTTGTGAATGTTAAGTGACTACCAGCTGTGGGTTTAAAGCCGCCCTTGCGGGAAATGGCCACAAGGCGGCAGCATTTCTACATCTCCAACTCTGGGTTTTTGGGCAACAGAGCCTTCCTGGAAATCGTGTTAGTAGGCTGCAGATTAGAGTGGAATGTGCCAGGGCAAACCCCCAAGAGCTTATGTCTCCTTACTTCTTGTTTGTTTTTTAAATTTAATTTTTCTTTATTATCAGAGCCAATTTGATAAAAATGTTGTGTGTGTTCTAGGTGTACACAATCTGGTTCATTATATCTATGTATCTATCTATTCATCTTTGGATCCTTTCCCGTGTAGGTTATTTACACAGTGTGGAGTAGACCTCTCTTGGTATTCCATAGGTATTTTGTGATTATTTATGTCATATGTATTAGTACATGTCCGTTAACCCCCATATCCTAATTCATCCATTCCTTACACCTTTCCATTTGGTTAAACATAATTTTGTTTTCTTAATCCATGCGTGTCCTTCTCTTGGAAATAAGTTCATGGGTATCGATTTTTAGGTAACTCCTATAAGTGATGTCATAGGATATCTGTCTTTCAGTTTCTCTCTCACTTCAAGTTGGGTGATTATCTCTGGTCCTTCAATGGTGGTGCAAATGGCCCTGTTTCATTCTTTTCCATGTCTAGTATTCCATTGTGAAGATGGACCACTTCTTCTTTGTGCATTTTTGTGTTGATGGACATTTTGGTTTCTTCCAAGTCTTGGCTATGGTAAATGCTGCTGCAATGCAGGATTGCCAGCCTGTGTCTTTTCGACTCTGTTCTGCTCAGTTGATCCGCCCATCAGTGGGCCTACCAGATCACATGGTAGCTCAATTGTTACCTTTAACCACACCTCCATTCTCTTCTCAACCCTGGCTGTTACCGGTTTACATTCCACCAGCAGCTAGAGGGTACACAGTTCTCTAAAACCCCTTCAGCACTCATTCTTTGAAGACTTTTTCGCTGGAGATCATTCTGACGGCTGAGAGGTGAACGTTTTTGTACATTGGATTTGCATGGCTTTATTAATTCCTGATGTTGAGCATTGTTCCGTGCCCCTTTTTTTCTTAAAGAAAAGAAACGAAAGAAAAGACAAAATGAGCGTAACATGGGCCTCTTGAGCTTCACTTCTTGAAATGTTGTCGCGTTTTGAATTTTTTGGTCGAATTTCGACTGCAGGATATTTTTTGTGGGCAGGTGTCATTTAGAGGCCTGCCATTATTTTGAATACTAAGTGACCATTAGCGCTGGGTTTAAAGCTGCTGTTGTGTGAAACGGCCACAAGGCGGCAACTGTTCTCATTTCCCAAATCTGGTTACTAGGGCAACAGTGCTTTAATGGAAGTTGTGTTCTGATTGTAAATTGGAATGCAATGTGCCAGAAAAAGCCCCTTAAGTTTATGTCTCCTTACTTCTTTTTCTTTTTTAAATTTAATTTTCATGTTTTATCAAAGCAAATTTGATTGCAATGTTTTGTTTGTTCTCGGTGTGCAAGATGTGGTTCTTTTACACATATACATATATCTCTTCTTCTTCGGATCCTATTCCCATGTAGGTTATGACACAGTGTTGAGTGGTTTTCTCTTGGTATTCCGTAGGTCTTTGGTGATTATATATTTCACATGTGTTTCTATATCTCTGTTAACCCCAATATCCTAATGTATCCAATCCTCAAACCTTTCCATTTGGTGAACCGTAAGTTTGTTCAATGAATCTGTGATTGGCTTTCTCTGTGGAAATAACTTCATTGGTATCAACGTTTAGGTAACACCTATAAGTGATATGATAGGATATGTGTCTTTCGCTTTCTCACTTACTACAAGTTGCGTGACTACTTCTAGACTCATCTATGGTGCTGCAAATGGCATTGTTTCATTTTTTCCAAGGCTAATATTCCATCTCTACCTGTAGCAGTTCTTCTTTGTCCACCCATCTGTTGGTGGACTTTTTGGTTACTTCCATATCTTGGGTATTGTAATACTGTGCAGTGCAGATTTGCCTTCCTGTGTCTTTCCAATTCTGTCTTCTTAGGTTATAGGTCCAGGAATGGGCCTGCTGGATCATATGGTAGCTCAATGTTTACCTTTTAAAGGCATCTCCATTCTGTTCTCATTAGTGGCTCTTTCCATGGTACGTCCCACTTCAAGTTGAAGGTATGCATTTTTCCACAACACCTTCAGCATTTATTGTTTATAGTTTTCTTGCTGATGGTTATTCTGAGTGGTGTGAGCTGATACCTCTTTGTGGTTGAATTGGCATGTGTCTCATAATCCGTTGAAGTTGAGCTTTAAGGCATGTCCTTTTTATTTTTCAAACAGTGATTACAGCTTAGTTCTTCAAAGTGTTTTCTTAAAGTATGTGTCACGTTTCGAAAATTTTAGCCATTACCTCCCCCAAGACATTTTGTGGGAAGGTTTCATTTACAGCCCTGCAGTACTTGTTCACATGAAGTGACCATTAGCACAGGCTTTAAAGCTGCTTTTGCAGGTAATGGCGAGAGGGCGGCAGCCTTTTTATGTTCCCCACACTGGTACTAGGTAAACATACCTTCCTGCCAGTGGTGTTCCTCAGTTATAAATTAGAGAGGAATGTGCCTGGATAAAGCCACAAAAGCTTATGTCTCCTTACTTATGTTTGTTTTTAAATTGAATTTATATTTGTTATTGGAGGAATATTCCATAATGTACATGGACCACTTCTTATTGGTGCATTCCTCAGTTGATGGACATTTTCGTTGCTTCCAAGTGTTGGCTATGGTAAATATTGCTGGAGTGGAGTATTGTCAGTCAGTGAGTTTATGATTCTCATTTTCTCATGTGATAGGCCTAGGAGTGGGTATGACTGATTGACTGGTAGCTCAATGTTTACCTTTTCAAAGCACCTCCATTGTGTTTTCCTTTGTGGCTCTTACCGCGTCCCCCTTAGAACCGAGGGTACGAATTTCTCTACAATCCCTTCAGCATTTATAGTTTGCAGCATTCTTGCTAATGGTCAATCTGACTGCTGTGACCTGATAGCTTTTTGTAAGTTGGGTTTGCATATCTTTAAAAACTTCTAAAATTAATCATTTTCTATGCCTTTTTCTTTTCCGTTAAGAATAAAGTGTGAGTACACTATATCTCTTGAAATTGTCTTCTTGGAAGGTTGCCCTCTTTTGAATTTTTGGTCGATATTCGACCCCAGGATTTATTTGGAGGGCAGATGTCATTACAGAACTGCAAGTTTGGTGAACATTTAATGACCATTAGCACTGGGTTTAAAGCTGCTGTTGTGGGAAACGGCAACAAGGAGGCAGCATTTCTCCATTCCCTAATCTGGGTATTAGGGCAGCAGAGCCTTTCTGGAAGTCGTGATCCTAGGTTGTAAGTTAGAATGGAATGTGCCAGGAGGAACGCCCATAAGTTTATATCTCATTACTTCTTCTTGGTTTTTAAAATTTTTTTAATCGGGGTAATGATTAGATATTGTTTGCCCAGATGTACACAATCTGGTTCATTTCTACAATATATATATATATCTATTCATGTGCAGATCCTCTTTCCACGTAAAATATTACAGAGTGTTCCATAGACCTCTCTTGCTATATGGTCGGTCTTTCTGATATATATTTATAATATATATTTGTATACGTATGGTAATGCTTATCTTAATTTACCCATTCTTCCCACCTTTCCTTTTAGATAAACATACTTAATTTCTAAGTCTGTGAGTGTCTTTCTCTGTGGAAATATGTTCATTTGTGTTAGTTATTAGATAACGCCTATAAGTGATATCATACGATATAGGTCTTTTTCTTTCTGACTTACCTCTTATTCTGTGATTATCTCCAAGCTCATCTATGGTGCCTCAAATAGAAGTGTTTCATTGTTTTCCATGGCTAATATTCTATTGTGAACGTGGACCACTTCTTCTTTATCTATACATCTGTTGATGGACATTTTGGTTGCTTCATTGTCTTGGCTATTGTGAATAAGGCTTCAGTGCAGCTTTTGCAGCCCAGGTCTTCTCGACTCTGGTCTTCTCAGGTGAGAGGCCCAGTGGTGTGACTGCTGGATTGAATGGTACCTCAAGTTTTACTTTTAATCGTAGCTCCTTTCTGTTCTCATTATTGGCTGTTACCACTTTACATCTCACCAGCATCTAGAAGGTACACAGTTCTCTAAATCCCCTTCAGAATTTATTGTTTGTAGACTTTTTGCTAATGGTCAGTCGACTGGTGTGAGTTGAAACCTTTTTGTACATTAGATTTGCAGGAGTCTAATAATTCCTGAGGTTGAGCTTTCCCCCGTTTTCCTTTTTTTAAAATAGAGGGTGCATCAAACTTACCTCTTCATACTAGCGTCTTGAAAAATTTGCCAGTTTTGAAATTTATTGTCCGTTCCCTACCTCAGCACAGTTGTTTAGGGGAGGTGTCCTTTACAGCCCTGAGTCCTTGTGCATGTTAAGAGACCATTAGCTGTGGGCTTAAAGCCGCTCTTGCGGAAAACGGCCACAAGGCGGCAGAATTTCTACATTTCCAACTCAGGGTTTTTGGGCAGCAGAACCTTCCTGGAAATCGTGCTATTAGGCTGCAAATTAGAGTGGAATGTGCCAGGGCAAACCCCCAAGAGCTTATATCTCCTTACTTCTTGTTTGTTTTATAAATTTAATTTTTATTAATTATCTGAACAAACTTGATAAAAATACTTTGTTTCTCCTAGGTGTACAGAATCTGGTTCATTATATCAGTGGATCTGTCTATTTATCTTTGGATCCTTTACCGTGTAGGTTATTACTGAGTGTTGCGTAGACCTCACTTGGTATTCCATAGGTATTTTGTGATTATATATTTCATATGTATTAGCATATGTCCGTTAACCCCCATATCCTAATTCACACATTCCTTACACTTTGCCATTTGGTTAAAGATAATTTTTTCTCTTAATCCATGCTTTTCCTTCTCTTGGAAATAAGTTCATGAGTATCAATTTTTAGGTAACACCTAGAAGTGATGTCGTAGGATATCTGTCTTTCACTTTCTTTCTTACTTCAAGTTGGGTGATTATCTCTAGGTCCTTATATGGTGGTGCAAATGGCACTGTCTCTTTGTTTTCCATGGCTAATAATAATATTCCATTGTTTACATGGACCACTTCCTCTTTGTGCATTTTTCTGTTGATGGACATTTTGGTTTCTTCCAAGTCTTGGCTATGTTAAATGTTCCTGCAGTGCAGGATTTCCAGCCTGTGTCTTTTCCATTCTGCTCTGCTCAGGTGATAGGCGCATCAAAGGATCTACGAGATCACATTGTAGCTCAATTTTTACTCTTAAACGCACCTCCATTATGTTCTCACTACTGGCTGTTAGAAGTTTACATCCCCCGAGGAGCTAGAGGGTACACAGTTCTCTGAAACCCCTTCAGCATTTTTTGTTTGTAGACTTTTTGCTGAAGAACATCTGACGGCTGTGAGGTGAACATTTCTGTAATTGGATTTGCATGGCTTTATTAATTGCTGATGTTGCGCATTTTTCAAGTCCCTTTTATTTTAGAGAAAAAAAAAGACAAGACAAAATGTGCGTAAAATATGCCTCTTGAAATTGTCTTGTTGAAATGTTGACGTCTTTTGAATTTTCTGGTCGATTTACGACGCCATGATTTTTTTGTTGCCAGGTGTCATTTACAGGCCTGCAGTTATTTTGAATATTAAGTGACCATTACCGCTTTGTGTGAAACGACCAGAAGGCGGCAGCACTTCTCCTTACCAAATCTGTTTACTAGGGCAACAGAACCATAATGGAAGTTGTGTCGTAGGTTGTAAATTAGAATGGAATGTGCCAGGAAAAGCCCCTTAAGATTATGTCTCATTACTTCTTGTTCGTTTCTTTAATTTAATTTTTATTCTTTATCACAGCAAATTAGATTACAATGTTTTGTTCTGGGTGTGCAAGATGTGGTTATTTTACACGTATACATATATCCATTCTTCTTCAGATCTTTTTCCCATGTAGGTTATGACACAGTGTTGAGTAGTCTTCTCTTGGTATTCCGTAGGTTTTTGGTGATTATATATTTCACATGTGTTTGTATATCTCTGTTAACCCCAATATCATAATGTATCCAATGCTCACACCTTTTCATTTGGTGAAACATAAGTTGGTTTAATGAATCTGTGATTGCCTTTCTCTCTGGAAATATCTTCACTGGTATCAATTTTTAGGTAACACCCATAAGTGATATGATAGGATATGTGTCTTTCACTTTCTCACTTACTAGCAGTTGCATGGTTACCTCTAGATTCCTCTATGGTCCTGCAAATGACATTGTTCCATTTTTTTCCTTGGCTAATATTCCATCTGTACATGTACCTGTTCTTCTTTGTCCACTCATCTCTTGATGGACGTTTTGGTTGCTTCCATGTCTTGGCTATTGTAATACTTCTACAGTGCAGATTTGCCTGCCTGTGTCTTTCCAATTCTGTCTTCTTAGGCTATAGCCTGAGAAGTCATCCTTCTGGATCATATAGTAGCTCAAGGTTTCCCTTTAAAAGCCACCTCCATTCTGTTCCCACTAGTGGCTCTTACAAGGTTACATCCCACTTCAAATTGAGGGTATGCATTTCTCTAAAACCTCTTCAGCATTGATCGTTTGTAGTTTTTGTGCTGATGGTTATTCTGAGTGGTGTGAGCTGATACCTCTTTGTGGTTGGATTTGCATGTGTCTCCTACTCCCTTGAAATTGAGCTTTCAGGCATGTCCTTTTATTTTTCAAACTGTTATTACAGGTGACTTCTTCAAATTGTTTTCTTGAAGTATGTGCCACATTTTGAAAATTTTGGGCCTTTACCTGCCTCAGGACATTTTAAGGGCAGGTTTCATTTGAAGCCCTGCAGTACTTGTGCATATGAAGTGCCCCTTAGCACAGATTTAAAAGCGGCTGTTGCAGGTATCGGCCAGAGGGCGGCAGCATTTCTACATTCTCCACTCTGGTACCGAGGGAAACAGACCTTCCTGCCAGTGGTGTTCCTCAGTTATAAATTAGAGTGGAATGTGTCCGGATAAACCCACCAAAGCTGATGTCTCCTTATTTTGTTTGTTTATGACATTTAATTTATATTTTTTGGTGGAGTAATATGCCATTCTGTATATGGACCACTTCTTCTTTGTGCATTCCTGTGTTGATGGACATTTTCGTTGCTTCCAAGTGTTGCCTATGGTAAATAGTGCTGGAGTGCAGTATGCCAGCCTGTGACTTTTGATTCTCCTTTTCTCAGGTGATAGGCCCAACAGTGGGTATGATTCATTGACTGGTAGCTCAGTGTTTACCTTTTCAAAGCACCTGCATTGTGTTTTCATTAGTGACTCTTACCACGTCCCAATTAGCACCGAGGGTACGCATTTTTCCACAACCCCTTCAGCATTTATTGTTTTTAGAATGTTTGTTAGTGGCCATTCTGACTGGTGTGGGCTGATAGGTTTTTGTCATTTGGACTTACCTGTCTTTAATAATTCCTAATATTCAGCATTTTCCCACACCTTTCTCTGATATTTAGAAAAAAATGTGAGTACAATATACCTCTTGAAATTGTCTTCTTGGAGGGTTGCCCTCTTTTGAATTTTGTGGTCGATTTTCAACCCCAGTATTTTTTTGGAGAGCAGGTGTCATTTACAGGCCTGCAATGATTGTGAATATTTAGTGACCATTAGCACTGGGTTTAAAGCTGGTGTTGTGGGAAACGGCCACAAGGCGGCAGCATTTCTGCATTCCCAAATCTGTTTACTAGGGCAGCACAGCCTTTCTGGAAGTCCTGTTACTAGGCTGTAAATTAGAATGGAATGTGCCAGGAAAAAGCCCCTGAAATTTATGTCTCCTTACTTCCTGTTCGTTGTTTTTATTGTTTGAATCGGGGTATTGATTTCAATACAGTTTGTCCTAGGTGTACACAATCTGGTTCATTCTTACATCATATATATCTATTCATGTACGGATCCTTTTCCCATGTAAAGGATTACTGAGTGTTCTGTACACCTCCCTTGCTATGTGCTCCCGGTTTTTGATATATGTACTTAATCTGTATTTGTATAGGTATGGTAAACCTAATCTTAATTTATCCATTGCCACCATCTTTCCTTTTAGATAAGCATAGTGTGTTTTCTAAGTCTGTGTGTGTCTTTCTCTGTGGAAATATGTCCAGTTTTGTCAGTTGCTAGGTAACACCTGTAAGTCATATCATAGGATATATGTCTTTTGTTTTCCAACTTACCTCATGTTCTATGATTATCTATAGGCTCATCTATGGTACCTGAAAGAGCAGTGTTTCATTGTTTTCCATGGCTAATAGTCCATTGTGTACATGGACCACTTCTTCTTTATCCATTCATCTGTTGATGGACATTTAGGTTGCTTCCATGTCTTGGCTATTGTGAATAAGGCTGAAGTGCAGTTTTGCGGCCTCTGTCTTCTGGATTCTGGCCTTCTCAGGTGAGAGGCCCAGCAGCGGGCCTGTTGCATCGAATGGTAGCTCAATTTTTACTTTTAAATGCAGCTCCTTTCTGTGCTCATAATTGGCTGTTACCACTTTACATCTCACCAGCAGATAGAGGTACACAATTCTCAAAAAACACTTCAGCATTTATTATTTGTAGACTTTTTGTTGATGGTCAGTTGACCTGTGTGAGTTGAAACCGTTTTGCAGATTATATTTGCATGAATGTACTAATTCCTGAGGTTGAGCTTTTATCCATTTTCCTCTTTTTTAAAATACAGTGAGTAAAACTTTCGTCTTCATACTATCTTCTTGAAAAATTTTCCTCTTTTGAATTTTGTTGGCCATTTCCTACATCAGGTCACTTTTTGAGGGCAGGTGTCCTTTACCGGCCTGAGTCCTTGTGAATGTTAAGTGACCATTAGCTGTGGGCTTAAAGCCACTCTTGCAGGTAATGGCCACAAGGTGGAAGCATTTCTACATTTCCAACTCTGAGTTTTTGGGCAAAAGAGCCTTCCTGGAAATCGTGTTAGTAGGCTGCAAATTAGAGGGGAGTGATGTGCCAGCGCAAACCCCCAAGAGCTTATATCTCCTTACTTGTTGTTTTAATTTAATTTTTATTAGGTATCAGAGCAAATTTGATAAAAATGTTGTTTCTCCTAGGTGTACAGAATCTGGTTCATCGTATCAATATATCTGTCTATTCATCTTTGGGTCCTTTCCCGTGTAGGTTATTACAGAGTGTTGAGTAGACCTCTCTTGCTATTGCATACGTATTTAGTGATTATATATTTCATATGTCTTAGTACTTATCTGTTAACCCCCATATCGTAATTCATCAATTCTTTATACCTTTCCAATTCGTTAAACGTAATTTTATTTTCTTAGTCCATGCTTTTCCTTCTCTTGGAAATAAGTTCATGGGTATCAATTTTTAGGTAACACCTAGAAGTCATGTCATAGGATATCTGTCTTTCACTTTCTTTCTTACTTCAAGTTGGGTGATTATCTCTAGGTCCTTATATGGTGGTGCAAACGGCACTGTTTCATTGTTTTTCGTGGCTAATATTCCATTGTATACATGGACCATTTCTTCTTTGTGCATTTTTCTGTTGATGGACATTTTGGTTTCTTCCAAGTCTTGGCTATGTTAAATGTTCCTGTAGTGCAGTTTTGCCAGCCTGTGTCTTTATCATTCGGGTCTGCTCAGGTGATAGGCGCATCAAAGGACCTATCAGATCCCATGGTAGCTCAATTTTTACCCTTAAACGCACCTCCATTATGTTCTCACTATTGACTGTTACCAGTTTACATCCCTCCAGCAGCTAGAGGGTACACAGTTCTCTCAAACCACATCAGCATTTATTCTTTGTAGACTTTTTGCTGATGGTCAGTCGACTGGTGTGAGTTGAAACCTTTTTGTAGATTACATTTGCATGAGTCTAATAATTCCTGAGGTTGAGCTTCTATCCATTTTCCTTTTTATAACAAGAGAGTAAGTCAAACTTACTGCTTCATACTACGTTCTTGAAATTTTTGCCGTTTTTGTATTTTTTTGGCCATTCCTCACCTCAGTACATTTTTTGAGGGCAGGTGTCCTTTACAGCCCTGAGTCCTTGTGAATGTTGTGACCATTAGCTGTGGGTTTAAAGACGCTCCTGCAGGAAACGGCCACAAGGCGGCAGCATTTCTACATTTACAACTCTGAGATTTTGGACAACAGAGCCTTCCTGGAAATCGTGTTAGTAGGCTGCAAATTAGAGTGGAATGTGCCAGGGCACACCCCAAAGAGCTTATATCTCCTTACTTCATTTTTGTTTTTTAAATTTAATTTTTATTTATTATCAGAACAAATTTTATAAAAATGTGTTTGTTCTAGGTGTACAGATTCTAGTTCATTATATCTATGTATCTATCTATTCATCTTTGGTTCCTTTCCCGTGTAAGTTACTACAGAGTAATTAGCTCAATTTTTAACTTTAAATGCACCACCATTCTATTCTCTAAACTGTCTGTTACCAGTTTACGTCCCAGCAGCAGCTAGAGGGCACAGAGTTCTCTAAAACCCTTTCAGCATTCATGTTTTGTAGACTATTTTGCTGATGATCATTCTGATGATGGTAAGGTGAACGTCTTTATAGATTGCATTTGCATGGCTTTATTAGTTCCTGATATTGAGCATTATTCCATGCATTTTTTAAACCAAAAAAAAAAAGAAAAGACAAAATGTGTGCAAAATATGCCTCTTGATATTGTCTTTTTGAAATGTTGACATGTTTTGAATTTGCTGGTCGATTTACGACCCCAGGAATTTTTTGAGGTCTGGTGTCCTTTACAGTCCTGCACATATTTTGAATATTAAGTGACCATTACCTCTTTTTTTTTTTTAAACATCTTTATTGGAGCATAATTGCTTTACAATGGTATGTTAGTTTCAGCTTCACAACAAAATGAATCAGTTATATATATACATATGTTCCCATATCTCTTCCCGCTTGCGTCACCCTCCCTCCCACCCTCCCTATCCCACCCCTCCAGGCGGTCACATCTCTTGGTTTAAAGCTGCTGTTGTGTGAAACAGCACAAGGCGGCAGCATTTCTCCTTTACCAAATCCGGTTCCCAGGGCAACAGAGCTTTAATGGAAAACCTGTTCTAGTTTGAAAATTAGAATGGAATGTGCCAGGAAAAAATCTTTTAAGTTTATGCCTCATTATTTCTTGTTCATATTTTTAATTTAATTTTTATTTTGTATCACAGCAAATTAGATTACCATTTTTTTTGTTGTTGTTCTAGGTGTGCAAGATGTGGTTCTTTCACACATATACATATATGTATTCTTCGGATTCTTTTCTCAGGTAGGTAATGACACAATGTTGTGTGGTCTTCTCTTGGTATTCCGTAGGTCTTTGGTGATTATATATTTCACATGTGTTTGCATATCTCTGTTAACCCCAATATCGTAATATATCTAATCCACACACCTTTCGATTTGGGGAACCATAAGTTTGTTTAATGAATCTGTGATTGCCTTTCTCTCTGGAAATATATTCATTGGTATCAATTGTTAGGTAACACCTATAGGTGATATATGTTAGGTGTGTTTCACTTTCTCACTTACTACAAGTTGCCTGATTATCTCTAGACTCATCTATGGTGCTGCAAATGGCATTGCTTCTTTTTTTCCCGAGCTAATATTCCATCTCTACATGTAGCAATTCTTCTTTGTCCACCCATCTGTTGATGGACTTTTGGTTGCTTCCATGTCTTGGCTATTGTAATACTGCTGCAGTGCAGATTTGCCTGCCTGTGTCTTTCCAATTCTGTCTTCTTATGTTATAGGCCCAGGAATGGGCCTGCTGGATCATATAGTAGCTCAATGTTTACCTTTTAAAGGCACCTCCATTCTGTTCCTATTAGTGGCTGTTACCAGATTACATCCCAGTTCAAATTAAGTGTATGCATTTCTCCACAAACTCTTCAGCATTGATCGTTTGTGGTTTCTTTCCTTATGGTTATCCTGAATGGTGCGAGCTGATACCTCTGTGTGGTTGGATTTGCATGTGTCTCATAATCCATTTAAATTGAGCTTTCAGGCATTTTCTTTTATTTTTCAAATGGCTATTACAGCTTAGTTTTTCAAATGGTTTTCTTGAAATATGTACCACATTTTGAAATATTTTGGACTTTACCCACCTCAAGACATGATGAGGGCAGGTTTGCTTTACAGCCCTGAAGGACTTGTTCATATGAAATGACAATTAGCATAGGTTTTAAAGCTGCTTTTGCAGGTAATGGCCAGGGACGGAGCATTTCATAATTCTATGAAATGTAATAGAACACAAAATATATAGTTTTTTCTTTTAAATTTCCATTGTTACGTTTTAAAAGTACAATTATAAATGAAGTTCTTTGTAACAAGTGAAATTTAAAAAGATTAAAGGAAAAGATAATATTTTACCACTTGCCACCCTTTACCATTTACTGAAACGACCAGCGTAATGTGTAGATTTCTCATTTTATCCAGGAGTTCTATACATCTGGAATATCATATTTCACTTTAGAAAAACAGATTTAACTCTCAAACATTTTACAGGCTACATAACTGTCCATAGAAGAAAAGTACCAACTATTTCAGACTTAGCTTTTTGAAGGACACTCAGGTTACATTCTGTTTTATTTTCTTGTTCTGCTAATTTGTTTTGACACCAGAAAATAATTTTAAAATACAAAAAAAATAATAAAGTTTGGGGTAAGTATTAGGGTTTAGGGTATGTGTTGGGGTTATTTTACAGGTGAGAATTAGGGTACAGGATAGGGTTAGGTTACGCATTAGTGTTAGGGCATGGGTTAGGGAACAGGCTAGGGTTAGGGTTAGGGTTAGGGCATGGGTTGGGTTATGGGGTAGGGCACGGCTATGTCTTAGGGTACGGGTTACGTTTAGGGTATGGGTGAGGATTAGGGTTAGTGTATGCATTAGCGTACAGGATAGGGTACGGCTACGGGTTAGCATTAGGATAAGGGTTAGGGTACTGTTTAGTGTTAGGGTATGGGTTAGGATTAGGGTAAGGTTTAGTGTATTCTTTAGGGATAGGATTAGGGAATGGGTATGGTTTAGGGTACAGGTTAGGATACGACAACAGTTTAGGGTTAGCGTACGTGTTAGGGTACAGATTGCTGTTAGTGTAAGGGTTAGGATTAGGGTACGGGTTAGTGTAAGACTTTGGGTAAGGTTTAGCATTAGGGTTAGGGTATGGGGACGGTTCGGTTACAGGTTAGGATTAGATTTAGGGTTAGAGAACGGGGACGGAGTAGGGTACAGGTTAGGGTACGACAACGGTTTAGGGTGAGCGTACAGGTTAGGGTACAGGTTAGTGTTAGCCTACGGGTTAGGATTAGGGGATGGGTTAGGGTAAGGGTTAGGGTTAGGGGACGGGAATGGTTTAGGGTACAGGTTAGGGTACAACGCTTAAGGGTGAGCGTAAGTGTTAGGGTATGGGTTAGTGTTAGCGTACGGGTTAGGATTAGGGAATGGGTTAGGGTAAGGCTTCAGGTAAGGGTTAGGGTTAGGGTGAGCATTAGGGGACGAGGGCGGTTTAGGGTACAGGTTAGGGTACAATAATGATTTAGGTTGAACGTACGTGTCAGGGTACGGGTTAGTGTTAGCCTATGGGTTAGGATAAGGGGACGGGTTCGGGTAAGGCTTTGGGTAAGGGTTAGGGTTAGGGTTAGGGGATGGGAATGTGGACGGTTTAGGGTACAAGTTAGGGTATGACAACGGTTTAAGGTGAGCGTACGTGTTAGGGTACAGGTTAGTGTTAGTGAACGGGTTAGGATTAGTGGAGGGGTTAGGGTAAGGCTTCAGGTAAGGGTTAGGTTTAGGGTTAGGGTTAGGGTTAGGCGACGGGGATGGATTAGGGTACAGGTTAGGGTACGACAACGGTTTAGGGTGAGCGTACGTGTGAGGGCACGGGTCAGTGTTAGCGTACATGTTAGGATTAGGGGACGGGTTAGGGTAAGGCTTCTGGTAAGTGTTAGAGTTAGGGTTAGGGGACAGGGACGGCTTAGAGTACAGGTTAGGGTAAGACAATGGTTTAGGGTGAACGTATGTGTTAGGGTATGGGTTAGTGTTAGCGTACGGGTTAGGATTAGGGGACGGAGTAGGTTAAGGCTTCCCGTAAGGGTTAGGGTTAGGGTTAAGGCTAGGGTTAGGGGATGGTTAAGGATACAGGTTAGGTTACGACAATGGTTTAGGATGAGCATATGTGTTACGGTAGGGGTTAGTGTTAGCGTACAGGTTAGGATTAGGGGACAGGATAGGGTAAGGCTTCGGGTAAGGATTAGGTTTAGGGTTAGGGAACGTGGAAGTTTTAGGGTACAGGTTAGGGTACGACAACTGTTGAGGGTGAGCGGATGTGTTAGGGTAAGTGTTAGTGTTAGCGTATGGGTTAGGATTAGGGGACGGGCTAGGGAAATCTTCAGGTAAGGCTTTGGGTAACGGTTAGGATTAAGGGATGGGGACAGTTTAGGGTACAGGTCAGGTTACGACAACGGTTTAGGGTGAGCGTACGTGTGAGGTCACGGGTTAGTGTTAGCGTACGGTTTAGTATTAGAGGATGGGTGAGGGTAAGGCTTCGGGTAAGGGTTATGGTTAGGGTTCGGGCTAGGGTTAGGGTTAGGGGACGGGGACGGTTTAGGGTCCGGGTGAGGGTACGACAACACGTTAGGGTGAGCGTACGTGTGAGGGCACGGGTTAGTGTTAGCGTACGGGTTAGGATTAGGGGACGGGTGAGGGTAAGGCTTCGGGTAAGGGTTAGGGTTAGGGTTCGGGCTAGGGTTAGGGGACGGGGACGGTTTAGGGTCCGGGTGAGGGTAGGACAACGGTTTAGGGTGAGCATACGTGTGAGGGCATGGGTTAGTGATAGCGTATGGGTTAGGATTAGGGGACGGGTGAGGGTAAGGCTTCGGGTAAGGGTTATGGTTAGGGTTCGGGCTAGGGTTAGGGTTAGGGTTAGGGGACGGTTTAGGGTCCGGGTGATGGTACGACAACGGTTTAGGGTGAGCGTACGTGTGAGGGCACGGGTTAGTGTTAGCGTACAGGTTAGGATTACGGGACGGGTGAGGGAGGACGGGTGAGGGTAAGGCTTCGGGTAAGGGGTAGGGTTAGGGTTCGGGCTAGGGTTAGGGTTAGGGGACGGGGATGGTTTAGGGTCCGGGTGAGGGTACGACAACGGTTTAGGGTGAGCGTACGTATGGGGGAACGCGTTAGTGTTAGCGTTCGGGTTAGGATTAGGTGACGTGTGAGGGTAAGGCTTCAGGTAAGGGTTAGGGTTACGGTTCGGGCTAGGTCTAGGGTTAGGGGACGGGGACGGTTTAGGGTCCGGGTGAGGGTACGACAACGGTTTAGGGTGAGCGTATGTGTGAGGCACGGGTTAGTGTTAGCGTATGGGTTAGGATTAGGGGACAGGTGAAGGTAAGGCTTCGGGTAAGGGTTAGGGTTAGGGTTTGGGCTAGGGTTAGGGTTAGGGGACAGGGACGGTTTAGGGTCCGGGTGAGGGTACGACAACGCTTTAGGTGGAGCGTACGTGTGAGTGCAAGGGTTAGTGTTAGCGTACGGGTTAGGATTAGGGGACGGGTGAGGGTCAGGCTTCAGGCAAGGGTTAGGGTTAGGGTTCGGGCTAGGGTTAGGGTTAGGGGACGGGGATGGTTTAGGGTCCGGGTGAGGGTACTACAACGGTTTAGGGATAGCATACGTGTGAGGGCACGGGTTAGTGTTTGCGTACGGGTTAGGATTAGGGGACGGTGAGGGTAAGGCTTCGGGTTAGGGTTAGGGTTAGGGTGTGGGCTACGGTTAGGGTTAGGGGACGGGGACGGTTTCGGGTCCGGGTGAGGGTACGACAACGGTTTAGGGGGAGCGTTCGTGTGAGGGCATGGGTTAGCGTTAGCTTACCGGTTAGGATTAGGGGAGGGGTGAGGATAAGGCTTGGGTAAGGTTTAGGGTTAGGGTTCGGGTTAGGGTTAGTGTTAGGGGATGGGGACGGTTTAGGGCCCGTGTAGGGTACGACAACGGTTTAGGGTGAGCGTACGTGTGAGGGCAGGGGTTAGTGTTAGCATTCGGGTTAGGATTAGGGTACGGGTGAGGGTAAGGCTTCGGGTAAGGGTTAGGGTTAGGGTTCGGGCTAGGGTTAGGGTTAAGGGACTGGGACGGTTTAGGGTCCGGGTGAGGGTACGACAACGGTTTAGGGTGAGTGTACGTGTGAGAGCATGGGTTTGTGTTAGCGTACGTTTTAGGATTAGGGGATGGGTGAGGGTAAGGCTTCGGGTAAGGGTTAGTATTAGGGTTCAGGCTAGGGTTAGAGTTAGGGGACGGGGACTATTTAGGGTCCGGGTGAGGGTACGACAACGGTTTAGGGTGAGCGTAAGTGTGAGGGCACGGGTTAGTGTTAGCGTACGGGTTAGGATTAGGGGACGGGTGAGGGTAAGGCTTCGGGTAAGGGTTAGGGTTAGGGTTCGGGCTAGGGTTAGGGGACGGGGACGGTTTAGGGTCCGGGTGAGCGTACGACCACGGTTTAGGGTGAGCGTACGAGTGAGGGCACGGGTTAGTGTTAGCGTACGGGTTAGGATTAGGGGACGGGTGAGGGTAAGGCTTCGGGTAAGGGTTAGGGTTAGGGTTCGGGCTAGGGTTAGGGGACGGGGACGGTTTAGGGTCCGGGTGAGCGTACGACCACGGTTTAGGGTGAGCGTACGAGTGAGGGCACGGGTTAGTGTTAGCGTACGGGTTAGGATTAGTGGATGGGTGAGGGTCAGGCTTCGGGGAAGTGTTAGGTTAGGGTTCGGGCTAGGGTTAGGGTGAGGGGACGTGGACGGTTTAGGGTCCAGATGAGGGTACGACAACGCTTTAGGGGGAGCGTACGTGTGAGTGAGTGGTTTAGCGTTAGTGTACGGGTTAGGATTACGGGACGGGTGAGGGTCAGCCTTCGGGGAAGGGTTAGGGTTAGGTTTCGGGCTAGGGTTATGGTTAGAGGACGGGGACGGTTTAGGGTCCAGGTGAGGGTACGACAACGCTTTAGGGGGAGCATACGTGTGAGGGCGTGGGTTAGCGTAAGCATAAAGGTTAGGATTAGGGGACGGGTGAGGGTCAGGCTTCGGCGAAGGGTTAGGGTTAGGTTTCGGGCTAGGGTTAGGGTTAGGGGACGGGGACCGTTTAGGGTCCAGGTGAGGGTACGACAAGACTTAAGGGGGAGCGTATGTGTGAGGGCGCGGGTTCGCGTTAGCGTACGGCTTAGGATTAGGGGACGGGTGAGGGTCAGGCTTCCGGGAAGTGTTAGGGTTCAGGCTAGGGTTAGGGTTAGGGGACGGGGACCGTTTAGGGTCCAGGTGAGGGTACGACAACGCTTTAGGGGGAGCGTACGTGTTAGGGCGCGGGTTAGCGTTAGCGTACGTGTTAGGATTAGGGGACGGGTGAGGGTCAGTCTTCGTGGAAGGGTTAGGGTTAGGTTTCGGGCTAGGGTTAGGGTTAGGGGACGGGGAAGGTTTAGGGTCCAGGTGAGGGTACGACAACGCTTCAGGGGGAGCGTACGTGTGAGGGCGTGGGTTAGCGTTAGCGTACGGATTAGGATTAGGGGACGGGTGAGGGTCAGGCATCGGGGAAGGGTTCGGGTTCGGGTTAGGGGACGGGCACGGTTTAGGGTCCAGGTGAGGGTACGACAACGCTTTAGGGGGAGCGTAAGTGTGAGGGCGAGGGTTAGCGTTAGCGTACGGGTTAGGATTAGGGGACGGGTGAGGGTCAGGCTTCGTGGAAGGGTTAGGGTTAGGGGACGGGGACGGTTTAGGGTCCAGGTGAGGGTACGACAACGCTTTAGGGGGAGTGTACGTGTGAGGGCGCGGGTTAGCGTTAGCGTACGGGTTAGGATTAGGGGACGGGTGAGTGTCAGGTTTCGGGGAAGGGTGAGGGTTAGGGTTCGGGCGAGGGTTAGGGTTAGCGGACGGGGACGGTTTAGGGTCCAGGTGAGGGTACGACAACACTTTAGGGGGCGCGTACGTTTGACGGCGCGTGTTAGCGTTAGCGTACGGGTTAGGATTAGGGGACGGGTGAGGGTCGGGCTTCGGGGAAGGGTTAGGGTTAGGGTTCGGGCTAGGGTTAGGGTTAGGGGACAGGGACGGTTTAGGGTCCAGGTGAGGGTACGACAACGCTTTAGGGGGAGCGTACGTGTGAGGGCGCGGGTTAGCGTTAGCGTACGGGTTAGGATTAGGGGACGGGTGAGGGTCGGGCTTCGGGGAAGGGTTAGGGTTAGGGTTCGGGCTAGGGTTAGGGTTAGGGGACGGGGACGGTTTAGGGTCCAGGTGAGGGTACGACAACGCTTTAGGGGGCGCGTACGTGTGAGGGCGCGGGTTAGCGTTAGCGTACGGGTTAGGATTAGGGGACGGGTGAGGGTCAGGCTTCGGGGAAGGGTTAGGGTTAGGGTTCGGGCTAGGGTTAGGGTTAGGGGATGGGCACGGTTTAGGGTCCAGGTGAGGGTACGACAACGCTTTAGGGGGAGCGTACGTGTGAGGGCGCGGGTGAGCGTTAGCGTACGGGTTAGGATTAGGGGACGGGTGAGGGTCAGGCTTCGGGGAAGGGTTAGGGTTACGGTTCGGGCTAGGGTTAGGGTTAGGGGACGGGGACGGTTTAGGGTCCAGGTGAGGGTACGACAACGCTTTAGGTGGAGAGTACGTGTGAGGGCGCGGGTTAGCGTTAGCGTACGGGTTAGGATTAGGGGAAGGGTGAGGGTCAGGCTTCGGGGAAGGGTTAGGGTTAGGGTTCTGGCTAGAGTTAGGGTTAGGGGACGGGGACGGTTTAGGGTCCAGGTGAGGGTACGACAACGCTTTAGGGGGAGCGTACGTGTGAGGGCGCGGGTTAGCGTTAGCGTACGGGTTAGGATTAGGGGACGGGTGAGGGTCAGGCTTCGGGGAAGGGTTAGGGTTAGGGTTCGGGCTGGGGTTAGGGTTAGGGGACGGGGACGGTTTAGGGTCCAGGTGAGGGTACGACAACGCTTTAGGGGGAGCGTACGTGTGAGGGCGCGGGTTAGCGTTAGCGTACCGGTTAGGATTAGGGGAAGGGTGAGGGTCAGGCTTCGTGGAAGGGTTAAGGTTAGGGTTCGGGCTAGGGTTAGGGTTAGGGGACGGGAACGGTTTAGTGTCCAGGTGAGGGTACGACAACGCTTTAGGGGTAGCGTACATGTGAGGGCACGGATTAGCGTTAGAGTACGGGTTAGGATTACGGGACAGGTGAGGGTCAGGCTTTGGGGAAGGGTTAGGGTTAGGATTCGGGCTAGGGTTAGGGTTAGGGGACGGGGACGGTTTAGGGTCCAGGTGAGGGTACGACAGTGCTTTAGGGGGATCGTACGTGTGAGGGCGTGGGTTAGCGTTAGCGTCCGGGTTTGGCTTAGGGGACGGGTGAGGGTCAGGCTTCGGGGAAGGGTTAGGGTTAGGGTTCGGCCTAGGGTTAGGGTTAGGGGACGGGGACGGTTTAGGGTCCAGGTGAGG